>NW_025533141.1:130000-199459 GCF_020631705.1 Daphnia magna | reverse complement strand
ATCCTTTCTCTCTATATTTATTTAGATTTTTCTCTTCAGATTTTTAATGGTTTATTTTTTATTTTTCTAACAATATTTTACCGATTCTTGCTTTACTTCTTTGGTTTTAGTCAATAAGAATTACTGTTTTATTCTTTCACATGTAAGTGGGCCCAGGGTAGCAATGGCAGAGGTAGGAGCATCAAGTAGAAATGCTACTAGAATAAGACTCCATGGGACAATAATTAAAATCCCAGTTCCTCTGCCAAACATTTTAAGATTTGGGGAGAAAATCCTGTCAAGGTGAGCGAGGTAGCGGTCCCTGGTCTGGGGATCGCAAGAGACAATTGGCGGAGACACACATAAAAGAAAGACATTCTAGGAGAGGGGTTCAGTACACCACCCAGTATGTCTGCCTTGGCTGTAAAAAGGAATTTAATTCGTTTATTTCAGCCGGCAGACATGCAAGACCTTGTACTGAGTCCCTTTCCTCCAGTATTCTCTGCCAATCCCTCGAACTAACCATTGCATCTGCAATGGATGGTTCTGCAGGGTCTCTTAATCCCGCTCACTCTTCTCTCCCCACGTTTTCCCCTTCCAGAATTGAAGGGGACAAAATCATTTTAAAATACCCTGGGAAACCCACGAAGTGTCCTAGGTGTGAGTGGACTACCTTGGCAACTAACACCAGAGCCATGCGTAGTATCCACAGACACCTAGAGACAGCCCACACACTCCGACTAGTTAAATATTGGGAATGCGGAGTGTGTGGATTTGCTGGAGATGGCCCTACACTAAAAGGACATTACCAAAGGTTACATTCTAATAACAACCCATCACCCTCCATCCGATTTGCTGGGATATCCAGTATGGATGGCTCCAACCGTGACTCTTCTGCTGCAGTGATCTCTCTAGAGGATGTTACTGCAACAGAAGACGAGCGTGATGAGCTATCCGTGGTGGAAATCCCAGCAAAAGAGGAATCCCTTGGTAATGTTCTATCCCCAGCAAATTTTACCGCTAGCCCTATTTTAGATCTTGGGAGGGAGTTCGCCTCCTCTTTTAATACACAAAATTTTAGTTGGCTTTATGAACTCCCCACACAAGAAAATACTAGCCCCACAATTTTATTACAAGAGATTTTAGACCCTTCACCTAACCCCGAGACCTTAACCTTTGTCCCCAGTCAGCAAAGCAATCGAGGACGTAGTCATAACAGCTCAGAAGAGCAGAGCCAAAGAGACGACGATTTTGTCAGTCTCTGGGTTCCCTGCCTTCTTGAGCTGTGAGACTCTACATGACCTAGACGACAACCTCGAACGTTGCACAGCTGACTGGCTCCCTAAAGCACAAATTTTACAAGACCCTAGCCCTGAACAACCCCGAGGAAACCCTGACAAAAGAAAAAGAAACCAAAACCGGCAGATGCAGAAGGCCCGGTAACATATCAAGCAAAAGGCGTACGAGGCGAGGAAGATTCAGCGGCTCTTCAACATTTACCCAAGAAGAGACGTTCGAGAGGTGCTCAAAGACCGTTCACCCTCCTACGATGGTACTGTACAAGCTGCGGAGGAATATCTCAAGAGGACTTACAACCGATTGAGACCATCTCCGTAGCAGTGCCAAAGTGCGAGGGAACTCTACGACACCTGCGACTGGTCCCAACCATCAGAGGACCAGATGAACTTCCTTAATCGTGCGCCAACCCCAACAAGAGCTTGAAGCTAAGCTTCGCCGGGCTACTAACACATCACCAGGGGTTGATGGCCTAGAATACCGTCATCTTAGAGCCATCGACCCCAACTGCATTCTGCTGGAAACAGTTTGTAAAATGGTTTGGAAGCTAGGGGTTCCTAATTGTTGGAAGACATCGCGAACTGTCCCCATTTTCAAGAAAGGGGACACTATAGACTATTCCAACTTTAGACCAATATCCCTTCTTCCTACCATTTACAAACTGTTCTCGGGAGTGATCAGCCAGAGAATAACGCAAGTCGCTTCAGACCTTGGCTGGTTATCTCCCGAGCAAAAGGGTTTCCTCCCGGGGGTCCATGGTATTCAGGAACATACACAGCTCTTACAGACGGTTGTCGAGGAGACAAAGACCAAACGAAAGCACATGTCTATTGCATGGCTGGACATGTGCAACGCGTTTGGATCTGTGCCTCACGCCGTTTTGAATGAGCTGTTCACATCACTTCCAATACCAGAGGACCTCCGGCGCATCCTGGTGGATATATATTCGGGAAATCGGATGGATTTTGCCGTTGGGAAAGAATCCATCCGCATTTTACCGACAGCAGGTGTTCGCCAGGGTGACGCTCTTAGTTCCCCTATTTTTAACCTGGCTTCCGAACCCCTCGTCAGGGCCGGAAAGTCCAATATTAACCTCGGATTTTTAATATTTGGCTCGCTCGTAAAAACCACGGCATATGCTGACGACATTGCCGTGGTTACAAATTCTCCCTCCGAGCTCCAAAACATTTTAAACGTTTTTACCCTCACCGCAAACACCTTGGGGCTGCAATTTAATGCCGGGAAGTGTGCTTGCCTGGTCTTCGACAAAGGCAAGCCGTCTGACGCCCAGTGCCGAATTGGTGATCAATTAATTCGGTGCTTGGGTCCAGACGAAACAGAAACATATCTCGGTACACCGATCGGAGGAAAATTGCGGTTCCGACCACCAACTGACCTTATCCCTAACCTCGACAAGATTGCCGCCTCCCACCTCGCACCATGGCAAAAACTTGAAATCTTCCATAGTCACCTTCTTCCCTCCCTTTCCCATCACCTCGCTTCGGGTCGGGTCCTGAAAGACTGTCTTACCCAACTGGACACTGAGTGTAGGAAGTTTCTGGGCCTTATTTGCAACCTTCCCAATCACGCAACGGTCCCGTTTTCTCACAGCGGGACCGGCGGGTTGGGGGCCTAGGAACATGCCGCCTCACTGATGATGCCGATGTCTGGACCATCGCCAGGGCTGCTCAGCTCCTCACTTGTAGAGACCCTACAGTGAGGAACATATGCCGAGAGCAGCTCCATGACACCATCCGGCGAGGGTTCAGAAACGAGCATCCAGGAGTGTTGCCAGTTGGGGAATATCTTTCGGGATCCGTGGATGGGGGCTCTACAGACTGAGGTACGCGGAGGCAGGGTCCAATCTTTGGACTCTTGCCCGCCAAGCTGCCAAACGACTGGGAGTGCGGATTGATGTATCCGGCGACGAAAATCTAAGAATTGTCGCCGATGACGTCTCCGTAAGCCCAGTCAAGGCAGTCCACGGACTTCGGAAAGTAGCTCGGCAGCGCTATACCAGGGACCTAATTTCCGACAAGAGCCACCAGGGAGTAGTTGCCACTGGCCTCTCCCTGGAAGACAAGTCGAAAGACATGGCTCGCCTGGTATCCTGCCGTACGCCCCTCTCCTTCCGCGACTGGAGATATCTTCACAAGGCCCGGCTCGACATCCTTCCTCTTCGGGGGCACTCGTGGTTTTGCTCACAGGAGCAAGATACGAGTTGCCGCCGATGCGGAAAGGAAAACGAGACCGGGTTTCATGTGCTTAACCACTGTGAAGAAGGTCTCCAGCTCGCCACCAAGAGGCACAACACCATCCAAGATCTCTTGGAATCGCTGCTAGTCAAGCAGGGACACGACGTCACGATCAACAATGCCATCCCCGGGCAAAGGTTAAGACCGGATGTTGAATTTCAACTATCCGGTTCCCGGGTGATGGTTGACGTCGTGGTCTGCTATGACCAACCAGGGAGTATGGAGAATGCCTACCAGCGGAAATATGATAAATATTCTTCGCATGGGAGGATTCTCCCCATGGTTGTCGGGTCTCTTGGATCATGGTACCCCAGGAACGACGAAATCCGTTCGATTCTCGGAATCAACGGAAGATCCTGGGGTGCCTTCCGATTCAAGGCCCGATTGGCAGCGATCCAGGGATCAATGGATATGGTGTGTGCCCATTTCCATCATGGTGCACCAAACCCCGAAGCTGAGGATATCCCTCCTTTTCCCGTAGAAACTCCCTACCCAGTAGATTAGTAGATTCTTTCCCTCATATTTTATTTATGCAATTTTTGTAATATTTTAAAATGCACCTACCTCATACATGTTTATTCCCCTTCCGGAAACCCCTCCATAAACTAACCACTATACTACCGAGGACACGTGTGCTTCTCGACGATCTCTGCGACATGCTCGAAGTAGCATACAGACGGAAAGTCCTCAAGTACCAACACCTAGGGTGAGGGCTGCCACTGGTGCTTGGATCACTAGATTCTTCGTACCCTCTAAATGACTACATCCGGTCTATTTTAGGAATAGACCACCCTAAGCTGGTCTACATTCAGGAGGGAACCGATTGGCAGCGATCCACGAATAGATGGAGGTGGTTAGGAAACACTTGGTTGGTACTTCAGGTCAACACGATGCACAAATTATTCACAGCATTCTTCTAACTGTATTCTTGTTATGGAATTTTCTGACGTTTTATGTATTTTATTACTAACATGTAATTTCCTGTTTTAATTTTTTTTTTATTCTTCACAAAATTATTTTATTTTTTTATTTTTATTGCTTATAACGTCAATTTTGCTATTTTTTTCCTCTTTCTTAAATTTCTATAAATCCTTTCTTTTTATATTTATTTAGAATTTTCTCTCCAGATTTTTAATGGTTTATTTTTTATTTTTCTAACAATATTTTACCGATTTTTTCTTTACTTCTTTGGTTTTAGTCAATAAGAATTACTGTTTTATTCTTTCATATGTAAGTGGGCCCAGGGTAGCAATGGCAGAGGTAGGAGCATCTAGTAGAAATGCTACTAGAGTAAGACTCCATGGGACAATAATTAAAATCCCAATTCCTCTGCCAAACATTTTAAAATGTGGGGAGAAATCCTGTCAAGGTGAGCGAGGTAGCGGTCCCTGGTCTGGGGATCGCAAGAGACAATTGGCGGAGACACACATAAAAGAAAGACATTCTAGGAGAGGGGTTCAGTACACCACCCAGTATGTCTGCCTTGGCTGTAAAAAGGAATTTAATTCGTTTATTTCAGCCGGCAGACATGCAAGACCTTGTACTGAGTCCCTTTCCTCCAGTATTCTCCGCCAATCCCTCGAACTAACCATTGTTTCTGCAATGGATGGTTCGAAGGGGTCTCCTAATCACGCTCACTCTTCTCTCCCCACGTTTTCCCCTTCCAGAATTGAAGGGGACAAAATCATTTTAAAATACCCTGGGAAACCCACGAAGTGTCCTAGGTGTGAGTGGACTACCTTGGCAACTAACACCAGAGCCATGGGTAGTATCCACAGACACCTAGAGACAGCCCACACACTCCGACTAGTTAAATATTGGGAATGCGGAGTGTGTGGATTTGCTGGAGATGGCCCTACACTAAAAGGACATTACCAAAGGTTACATTCTAATAACAACCCATCACCCTCCATCCGATTTGCTGGGATATCCAGTATGGATGGCTCCAACCGTGACTCTTCTGCTGCAGTGATCTCTCTAGAGGATGTTACTGCAACAGAAGACGAGCGTGATGAGCTATCCGTGGTGGAAATCCCAGCGATCGAGGAATCCCTTGGTAATGTCCTGTCCCCAGCAAATTTTACCGCTAGCCCTATTTTAGATCTTGGGAGGGAGTTCGCCTCCTCTTTTAATACACAAAATTTTAGTTGGCTTTATGAACTCCCCCCACAAGAAAATACTAGCCCCACAATTTTATTACAAGAGATTTTAGACCCTTCACCTAACCCCGAGACCTTAACCTTTGTCCCCAGTCAGCAAAGCAATCGAGGACGTAGTCATAACAGCTCAGAAGAGCAGAGCCAAAGAGACGACGATTTTGTCAGTCTCTGGGTTCCTGCCTTCTTGAGCTGCGAGACCCTTCACGACCTAGACGACGTCCTCGAACGTTGCACAGCTGACTGGCTCCCTAAAGCACAAATTTTACAAGACCCTAGCCCTGAACAACCCCGAGGAAACCCTGAAAAAGAAAAAGAAACCAAAACCGGCAGATGCAGAAGCCCGGCGACATATCAAGCAAAAAGGCGTACGAGGCGAGGAAGATTTAGCGGCTCTTCAACATTTACCCAAGAAGAGCCGTTCGAGAGGTGCTCGAAGACCGTTCACCCTCCTACGATGGTACTGTACAAGCTGCGGAGGAATATCTCAAGAGGACTTACAACCGATTGAGACCATCTCCGCAGCAGTGCCAAAGTGCGAGGGAACTCTACGACACCTGCGACTGGTCCCAACCTTCAGAGGACCAGATGAACTTCCTTAATCGTGCGCCAACCCAACAAGAGCTTGAAGCTAAGCTTCGCCGGGCTACCAACACATCACCAGGGGTTGATGGCCTAGAATACCGTCATCTTAGAGCCATCGACCCCAACTGCATTCTGCTGGAAACAGTTTGTAAAATTGTTTGGAAGCTAGGGGTTCCTAATTGTTGGAAGACATGGCGAACTGTCCCCATTTTCAAAAAGGGGACACTAGCGACTATTCCAACTTTAGACCAATATCCCTTCTTCCTACCATTTACAAACTGTTCTCGGGAGTGATCAGCCAGAGAATAACGCAAGTCGCTTCAGACCTTGGCTGGTTATCTCCCGAGCAAAAGGGTTTCCTCCCGGGGTCCATGGTATTCAGGAACATACACAGCTCTTACAGACGGTTGTCGAGGAGACAAAGACCAAACGAAAGCACATGTCTATAGCATGGCTGGACATGTGCAACGCGTTTGGATCTGTGCCTCACACCGTTCTGAATGAGCTGTTCACATCACTTCCAATACCAGAGGACCTCCGGCGCATCCTGGTGGACATATATTCGGAAAATCGGATGGATTTTGCCGTTGGGAAAGAATCCATCCGCATTTTCCCGACAACAGGTGTTCGCCAGGGTGACGCTCTTAGTTCCCCTATTTTTAACCTGGCTTCCGAACCCCTCGTCAGGGCTGGAAAATCCAATATTAACCCCGGATTTTTATTATTTGGCTCGCTCGTGAAAACCACGGCATATGCTGACGACATTGCCGTGGTAAAAAATTCTCCCTCCGAGCTCCAAAATATTTTAAACGTTTTTACCCTCACCGCAAACACCTTGGGGCTGCAATTTAATGCCGGGAAGTGTGCTTGCCTGGTCTTCGACAAAGGCAAGCCGTCTGACGCCCAGTGCCGAATTGGTGATCAATTAATTCGGTTCTTGGGTCCAGACGACCAAGAAACATATCTTGGTACACCGATCGGAGGAAAATTGCGGTTCCGACCACCAACTGACCTTATCCCTAACCTCGACAAGATTGCCGCCTCCCACCTCGCACCATGGCAAAAACTTGAAATCTTCCGTAGCCACCTTCTTCCCTCCCTTTCCCATCACCTCGCTTCGGGTCGGGTCCTGAAAGACTGCCTTACCCAACTAGACACTGAGTGTAGGAAGTTTCTAGGCCTTATTTGCAACCTTCCCAATCACGCAACGGTCCCGTTTTTCTACGCGGACCGGCGGGTTGGGGGGCCTAGGATCATGCCGCCTCACTGATGATGCCGATATCTGGACCATCGCCAGGGCTGCTCAGCTCCTCACTTGTAGAGACCCTACAGTGAGAAACATATGCCGAGAGCAGCTCCATGACACCATCCGGCGAGGGTTCCAGAAACGAGCATCCAGGAGTGTTGCCAGTTGGGGAATATCTATCGGGATCCGTGGATGGGGGCTCTACAGACTGAGGTACGCGGAGGCAGGGTCCAATCTTTGGACTCTTGCCCGCCAAGCTGCCAAACGACTGGGAGTGCGGATTGATGTATCCGGCGACGAAAATCTAAGAATTGTCGCCGATGACGTCTCCGTAAGCCCAGTCAAGGCAGTCCGCGGACTTCGGAAAGTAGCTCGGCAGCGCTATACCAGGGACCTAATTTCCGACAAGAGCCACCAGGGAGTAGTTGCCACTGGCCTCTCCCTGGAAGACAAGTCGAAAGACATGGCTCGCCTGGTATCCTGCCGTACGCCCCTCTCCTTCCCAGACTGGAGATATCTTCACAGGGCCCGGCTCGACATCCTTTCTCTTCGGGGGCAATCGTGGTTTTGCTCACAGGAGCAAGACACGAGTTGCCGCCGATGCGGAAAGGAAAACGAGACCGGGTTTCATGTGCTTAACCACTGCGAAGAAGGTCTCCAGCTCGCCACACAGAGGCACAACACCATCCAAGATCTCTTGGAGTCGCTGCTAGTCAAGCAAGGACACGACGTCACGATCAACAATGCCATCCCCGGGCAAAGGGTAAGACCAGATGTTGAATTTCAACTATCCGGTTCCCGGGTGATGGTCGACGTCGTGGTCTGCTATGACCAACCAGGGAGTATGGAGAATGCCTACCAGCGGAAATATGATAAATATTCTTCGCATGGGAGGATTCTCCCCCTGGTTGTCGGGTCTCTTGGATCATGGTACCCCAGGAACGACGAAATCCGTTCGATTCTTGGAATCAAGGGAAGATCCTGGGGGCCTTCCGATTCAAGGCCCGATTGGCAGCGATCCAGGGATCAATGGATATGGTGTGTGCCCATTTCCATCATGGTGCAACAAACCCCGAAGCTGAGGATAACCCCCTCTTCCCGTAGTAACTCTATACCCAGTAGATTAGTAGATTCTTAACCATTTATTTTATTTATGTAATTTTAGTAATATTTTTAAATGCACCCACCCCATACATGTTTATTCCCCTTCCGGAAACCCCTCCATAAACTAACCACTATACTACCGAGGACACGTGTGCTTCTCAACGATCTCTGCGACATGCTCGAAGTAGAATACAGACGGAAAGTCCTCAAGTACCAACACCTAGGGCGAGGGCTGCCACTGGTGCTTGGATCCCTAGATTCTTCGTACCCTCTAAATGACTACATCCGGTCTATTTTAGGAATAGACCACCCTAGCTGGTCTACATTCAGGAGGGAACCGATTGGCAGCGATCCACGAATAGATGGAGGTGGTTAGGAAACACTTGGTTGGTACTTCAGGTCAACACGATGCAAAAATTTTTCACAGCATTCTTCTAACTGTATTCTTGTTATGGAATTTTCTGACGTTTTATGTATTTTATTACTTACATGTAATTTCTTTCCGCATATTTTCCGTGCTTTTCCCCTATCTCTGTAAATTCTTCAAGTATTAATTTTCATGTTGCTTATGTACTTTGATTGCATTTTTTTCATATGTGGTCATTCCGCGTTCTCACGGAATGTAAGTATAATGATGTCAACCCAATATACTACCGAGGAAGCTTTTAGAGATCAAAAGCTATACATCCGGGTTGAAAGTGATGTCCCCATTAGCAGGTTCCCAGTTCGACAAAAGACACAACTTGAACTCAATTTGGCTATGTAGTTCAAGAGATAAACATGAGATGGCGTGTGATGTCGGATTCCATGAGTCAAAATTGAATTTGTATTCTCGTGGTCGAGAAGAACGTGGTTCAAGTGTCAACGTTTAAGAAACCAGTGCTCAATGTTGTAGACTTGTTCTACACGAAGGAGAGCGAAGGGAATAGTAACCAGAGCAAGATTCAGTTTGTTTTAAGGTTGTTGTTGTTGTTTACAGGTGGCTGTTTAAAAAGAGGCAAGTTCTTGAAACAGCAAAGCTGACCCCCTCCCCGGCGGGGAATTGAACCACGGTCTCCCGCGTGACAGGCGGGGATACTGACCACTATACTATCGAGGACACGTGTGCTTCTCGACGATCTCTGCGACATGCTCGAAGTAGCATACAGACGGAAAGTCCTCAAGTACCAACACCTAGGGCGAGGGCTGCCACTGGTGCTTGGATCCCTAGATTCTTCGTACCCTCTAAATGACTACATCCGGTCTATTTTAGGAATAGACCACCCTAGCTGGTCTACATTCAGGAGGGAACCGATTGGCGGCGATCCACGAATAGATGGAGATGGTTAGGAAACACTTGGTTGGTACTTCAGGTCAACACGATGCACAAATTGTTCACAGCATTCTTCTAACTGTATTCTTGTTATGGAATTTTCTGACGATTTATGTATTTTATTACTTACATGTAATTTCTTTCCGCATATTTTCCGTGCTTTTCCCCTATCTCTGTAAATTCTTCATGTATTAATTTTCATGTTGCTTATGTACTTTGATTGCATTTTTTTCATGTGTGGTCATTCCGCGTTCTCATGGAATGTAAGTATAATGATGTCAACCCAATATACTACCGAGGAAGCTTTTAGAGATCAAAAGCTATACATCCGGGTTGAAAGTGATGTCCCCATTAGCAGGTTCCTAGTTCGACAAAAGACACAACTTGAACTCAATTTGGCTATGTAGTTCAAGAGATAAACATGAGATGGCGTGTGATGTCGGATTCCATGAGTCAAAATTGAATGTGTATTCTCGTGGTCGAGAAGAACGTGGTTCAAGTGTCAACGTTTAAGAAACCAGTGCTCAATGTTGTAGACTTGTTCTACACGAAGGAGAGCGAAGGGAATAGTAACCAGAGCAAGATTCAGTTTGTTTTAAGGTTGTTGTTGTTTACAGGTGGCTGTTTAAAAAGAAGCATGTACTTGAAACAGCAAAGCTGACCCCATCCCCCGGCGGGGAATTGAACCCCGGTCTCCCGCGTGACAGGCGGGGATACTGACCACTCAATTTCCATCCAATTTTAGGTCTTAGGAGGGAGTTCACCACTTCTTTTAACACACAAAATTTTAGTTGGCTTTATGAACTCCCTCCACAAGAAAATATTAACCCCCAAATTTTAACAGAACAGATTTTAGACCCTTCACCGAACCTTGAGATGTTATCCCTTGTCCCCAGTCAGCAAAGTATTCGAGGACGTAGTCAGCACAGCTCAGAAGAGCAGAGCCAAAGAGACGACGATTTTGTTAGTCTCTGGGTCCCTGCCTTCTTGGGCTGTGTGACACTTAATGACCTAAACGACGTCCTCGAACGCTGCACAGCTGACTGGCTCCCTAAAGCTCAAATTTTACAAGACCCTAGCCTTGAACAACCCCGAGGAAACCCTGACAAAAGAAAAAGAAACCAAAACCGGCAGATGCAGAAGGCCCGGCGACATATCAAGCAAAAGGCGTACGAGGCGAGGAAGATTCAGCGGCTCTTCAACATCTACCCAAGAAGAGCCGTTCGAGAGGTGCTCGAAGACCGTTCACCTTCGTACGATGGTACTGTTCAAGCTGCGGAGGAATATCTCGAGAGGACTTACAACCGATTGAGACCATCTCCGCAGCAGTGCCAAAGTGCGAAGGAACTCTACGACACCTGCGACTGGTCCCAACCATCAGAGGACCAGATGAACTTCCTCAATCGTGCGCCAACCCAACAAGAAGCTTGAAGCTAAGCTTCGCCGGGCTACCAATACATCACCAGGGGTTGATGGCCTAGAATACCGTCATCTTAGAGCCATCGACCCCAACTGCATTCTGCTGGAAACAGTTTGTAAAATGGTCTGGAAGCTGGGGATTCCTAACTGTTGGAAGACATCGCGAACTGTCCCCATTTTCAAGAAGGGGGACACTAGCGACTATTCCAACTATAGACCAATATCCCTTCTTCCCACCATTTACAAACTGTTCTCGGTAGTGATCAGCCAAAGAATAACGGAGGTCGCCTCAGACCTTGGCTGGTTATCTCCCGAGCAAAAGGGTTTCCTCCCGGGGGTCCATGGTATTCAAGAACATACACAGCTCTTACAGACGGTTGTCGAGGAAACAAAGACCAAGCGTAGGCACATGTCCATAGCATGGCTGGACATGTGCAATGCATTTGGTTCTGTGCCTCACGCCGTTCTGGATGAGCTGTTCACATCACTTCCAATACCAGAAGACCTCCGGCGCATCCTGGTGGACATATATTCGGGAAATCGGATGGATTTTACCGTTGGGAAAGAATCCATTCGCATTTTCCCGACAGCGGGTGTTCGCCAGGGTGACGCTCTTAGTTCCCCTATTTTTAACCTGGCTTCCGAGCCCCTCGTCAGGGCCGGAAAGTCCAATATTAACCCCGGATTTTTATTATTTGGCTCGCTCGTGAAAACCACGGCATATGCTGACGACATTGCCGTGGTTACAAATTCTCCCTTCCGAGCTCCAAAATATTTTAAACGTTTTAACCCACACCGCTAACACCTTGGGACTGCAATTTAATGCCGGGAAGTGTGCTTGTCTGGTCTTTGACAAAGGCAAGCCGTCTGAGACCCAGTGCCGAATTGATAATCAATTGATTCGGTGCTTGGGTCCAGACGACCAAGAAACATATCTTGGTACACCGATAGGCGGAAAATTGCGGTTCCGACCACCAACTGACCTTATCCCTAACCTTGACAAGATTGCCGCCTCCAACCTTGCACCATGGCAAAAACTGGAAATTTTCCGTAGTCACCTTCTTCCCTCCCCTTTCCCATCACCTCGCTTCGGGTCGGGTCCTGAAACATTCCCTTACCCAACTGGACACTGAGTGCAGGAAGTTCCTAGGCCTTATTTGCAACTTACCCAACCACGCAACTGTCCCCTTTTTCTATGCAGATCGGCGGGTTGGGGGGGCCTAGGAACATGCCGCCTCACTGATGATGCTGATATCTGGACCATCGCCAGAGCTGCTCAGCTCCTCACTTGTAGAGATCCTACAGTGAGGAATGTTTGCCGAGAGCAGCTCCACGACACCATTCGGCGAGGGTTCAGAACTGAGCATCCAGGAGTGTTACCAGTTGGGGAATATCTTTCAGGATCCATGGATGGAGGGCTCTACAGACTGGGGTACGCGGAGGCAGGGTCTAACCTTTGGACTCTTGCCCGCCAAGCTGCCAAACGACTGGGAGTGCGGATTGATGTATCCGGCGACGAAAATTTAAGAATTGTCGCCGATGACGTCTCCGTAAGCCCAGTTAAGCCTCAGTCCGCGGACTTCGGAAAGTAGCACGGCAGCGCTATACCAGGAACCTGCTCACCGACAAGAGCCACCAGGGAGTTGTAGTCCATTGCCTCTCCCTGGAAGGAACATCGAAAGACATGGCTCGCCTGGTATCCTGCTGTACGCCCCTCTCCTTTCGCGACTGGAGATACCTTCACAGAGCCCGGCTCGACATCCTTCCTCTTCGGGGGCACTCGTGGTTTTGCTCTCAGGAGCAGGATACGAGTTGTCGACGATGTGGGAAGGAAAACGAGACTGGGTATCACGTTCTTAATCACTGTGAAG
This sequence comes from Daphnia magna, assembly GCF_020631705.1. Classification (NCBI taxonomy): domain Eukaryota; kingdom Metazoa; phylum Arthropoda; class Branchiopoda; order Diplostraca; family Daphniidae; genus Daphnia; species Daphnia magna. Next base: position 186,236 of record NW_025533141.1, on the reverse strand, counting down.
AAGGTCTCCAGTTAGCCACCAAGAGGCACAACACCGTCCAAGATCTCCTGGAAACGCTGCTTGTCAAGCAAGGCCACGATGTCACTGTCAACAAAGCCATCCCCGGGCAACGCCTAAGACCAGATGTTGAATTAACATTATCTGGTTCCCGGGTGATGGTTGACGTCGTGGTCTGCTATGACCAACCAGGGAGCATGGAGAATGCCTACCAGCGAAAGATTGCTAAATATTCTTCCCTTGGTAGGATTCTCCCCCTGGTTATCGGGTCCCTTGGATCATGGAACCCCAGGAATGAAGAAATTCGCTCGATACTTGGTATCGATGGACGGTTCTGGGGTGCATTTCGATTCAAGGCCCGATTAGCAGCAATCCAGGGATCAATGGAAATGGTGTGTGCCCACTTCCACTACGGTGCAACAAACCCCGAAGACGAGGAAAACCCCCAAGTCCCGTAGATTCCCCACTCCCAGTAGAATAGTTTTTTTTTGTCAATTTTATTTTATTTTATTTTATTTTAAATATATTTTTGTACTTTTCCCTTATTTTAATACATTTTAAAATGAACCCTTTTAATACAAGTTTCTTCCCTTTTGGAAAATACCCTTAAAGCCTAACCACTATACTACCGAGGACACGTGTGCTTCTCGACGATCTCTGCGACATGCTCGAAGTAGCATACAGACGGAAAGTCCTCAAGTACCAACACCTAGGGCGAGGGCTGCCACTGGTGCTTGGATCCCTAGATTCTTCGTACCCTCTAAATGACTACATCCGGTCTATTTTAGGAATAGACCACCCTAGCTGGTCTACATTCAGGAGGGAACCGATTGGCAGCGATCCACGAATAGATGGAGGTGGTTAGGAAACACTTGGTTGGTACTTCAGGTCAACACGATGCACAAATTGTTCACAGCATTCTTCTAACTGTATTCTTGTTATGGAATTTTCTGACGTTTTATGTATTTTATTACTTACATGTAATTTCTTTCCGCATATTTTCCGTGCTTTTCCCCTATCTCTGTAAATTCTTCAAGTATTAATTTTCATGTTGCTTATGTACTTTGATTGCATTTTTTTCATGTGTGGTCATTCCGCGTTCTCACGGAATGTAAGTATAATGATGTCAACCCAATATACTACCGAGGAAGCTTTTAGAGATCAAAAGCTATACATCCGGGTTGAAAGTGATGTCCCCATTAGCAGGTTCCTAGTTCGACAAAAGACACAACTTGAACTCAATTTGGCTATGTAGTTCAAGAGATAAACATGAGATGGCGTGTGATGTCGGATTCCATGAGTCAAAATCGAATGTGTATTCTCGTGGTCGAGAAGAACGTGGTTCAAGTGTCAACGTTTAAGAAACCAGTGCTCAATGTTGTAGACTTGTTCTACACGAAGGAGAGCGAAGGGAATAGTAACCAGAGCAAGATTCAGTTTGTTTTAAGGTTGTTGTTGTTGTTTACAGGTGGCTGTTTAAAAAGAAGCATGTACTTGAAACAGCAAAGCTGACCCCCTCCCCGGCGGGGAATTGAACCCCGGTCTCCCGCGTGACAGGCGGGGATAACCCTTCTCCCCCAGTCAGCAAAATGTTCGAGGATGCAGCCAAGACAGCTCAGAAGAGCAAAGCCAAAGAGGCGGCGATTTCGCTTGTCTCTGGGTACCTGCTTTTCTGAGCTGCGAGACTCTTCTTGATCTCGAAGGCGTCCTCGAACGTTGCACTGCTGACTGGCTCCTCAAAGCACAGATTTTAGAAGACCCTAGCCCTGAAAAACCCCGAGGAAACCCTAATGGTAGAAAAAGAAACCAAAACCGGCAGATGCAGAAAGCCCGGCGACAGATCAAGCTCAAGGCCTACGAAGCGAGGAAGATTCAACGGCTCTTCAATATATACCCAAGAAGAGCCGTTCGAGAGGTGCTCGGAGATCGTTCACCCTCGTACGATGGCACTGTTGAAGCTGCGGAGGAATACCTCGAGAGGACTTACCACCGCTCGAGTCTACCTTCGCAGCAGTGCCAGAGTGCGAGGGTACTCTACGACACCTGCGACTGGTCCCATCCATCAAGGGACCAGATGGACTTCCTCAATCGTGCGCCTAGCCAAAAAGAGCTTGAGGCTAAACTTCGCCGGGCAACAAATACATCACCAGGGGTCGATGGCTTAGAATATCGACATCTAAGGGCCCTCGACCCCGACTGCATCTTGCTGGAAACAGTTTGTAGAATAGTTTGGAAGATTGGAATTCCTAACTGTTGGAAAATATCGCGAACAGTCCCCATCTTTAAGAAAGGGGACACTAGCGATTATTCCAACTTTAGGCCAATTTCCCTTCTTCCGACCATCTACAAACTGTTCTCGGGAGTAATCAGTCAGAGACTCACAGAGGTCGCCTCAGATCTTGGCTGGTTATCTCCCGAGCAAAAGGGTTTCCTCCCGGGGGTCCATGGTATCCAGGAGCACACACAGCTCTTGCAGACCGTTGTCGAGGAGGCAAGGACCAAACGTAGGCATGTGTCTATAGCATGGCTAGACATGTGCAATGCGTTTGGTTCTGTGCCTCACGCCGTTCTTGGAGAGCTGTTTGCTTCTCTTCCGATACCAGACGACCTCCGGCGCATCCTGGCGGACATTTACTCGGGGAATCGGATGGATTTTGCCGTTCAGAAAGAATCTGTTCGTATTTCCCCAACAGCAGGTGTTCGTCAGGGTGACGCTCTTAGCGCCCCTATTTTTAATCTGGCTTCCGAACCCCTCGTCAGGGCCGGAAAGTCCAATATCAACCCCGGATTTTTATTATTTGGCTCGCTCGTCAAGACCACGGCATATGCTGACGACATTGCCGTGGTTACAAATTCTCCTGACGAGCTCCAAAATATTTTAGACATTTTATCCCTCACCGCTGACACCTTAGGGCTGCAATTCAACGCCGGGAAGTGTGCTTGCTTGGTCTTTGACAAAGGCAAGCCGTCTGAGGCTCTGTGCCGAATCGGTACTCAACCCATTCGGTGCTTGGGACCAGACGACCAAGAGACATATCTTGGTACACCGATCGGCGGAAAATTGCGGTTCCGTCCTCCCACTGACCTTATCCCTAACCTTGACAAGATTGCCGCCTCCCACCTCGCACCATGGCAAAAACCTTGGAAATCTTCCGTAGCCACCTTCTTCCCTCCCTTTCCCATCACCTCGCTTCGGGTCGGGTCCTGAAAGACTGTCTTACCCAACTGGACACTGAGTGCAGGAAGTTTCTAGGCCTTATTTGCAACCTTCCCAATCACGCAACGGTCCCGTTTTTCTACGCGGACCGGCGGGTTGGGGGCCTAAGGAACATGCCGCCTCACTGATGATGCCGATATCTGGACCATCGCCAGGGCTGCTCAGCTCCTCACTTGTAGAGACCCTACAGTGAGGAACATATGCCGAGAGCAGCTCCATGACACCATCCGGCGAGGGTTCAGAAACGAGCATCCAGGAGTGTTGCCAGTTGGGGAATATCTTTCGGGATCCGTGGATGGGGGGCTCTACAGACTGAGGTACGCGGAGGCAGGGTCCAATCTTTGGACTCTTGCCCGCCAAGCTGCAAAACGACTGGGAGTGCGGATTGATGTATCCGGCGACGAAAATATAAGAATTGTCGCCGATGACGTCTCCGTAAGCCCAGTCAAGGCAGTCCGCGGACTTCGGAAAGTAGCTCGGCAGCACTATACCAGGGACCTAATTTCTGACAAGAGCCACCAGGGAGTAGTTGCCACTGGCCTCTCCCTGGAAGACAAGTCGAAAGACATGGCTCGCCTGGTATCCTGCCGTACGCCCCTCTCCTTCCGAGACTGGAGATATCTTCACAGGGCCCGGCTCGACATCCTTCCTCTTCGGGGGCACTCGTGGTTTTGCTCACAGGAGCAAGATACGAGTTGCCGCCGATGCGAAAAGGAAAACGAGACCGGGTTTCATGTGCTTAACCACTGTGAAGAAGGTCTCCAGCTCGCCACCAAGAGGCACAACACCATCCAGGATCTCTTGGAGTCGCTGCTAGTCAAGCAAGGACACGACGTCACGATCAACAATGCCATCCCCGGGCAGAGGTTAAGACCGGATGTTGAATTTCAACTATCCGGTTCCCGGGTGATGGTCGACGTCGTGGTCTGCTTTGACCAACCAGGGAGTATGGAGAATGCCTACCAGCGGAAATATGATAAATATTCTTCGCATGGGAGGATTCTCCCCCTGGTTGTCGGGTCTCTTGGATCATGGTACCCCAGGAACGACGAAATCCGTTCGATTCTTGGAATCAACGGAAGATCCTGGGGTGCCTTCCGATTCAGGGCCCGATTGGCAGCGATCCAGGGATCAATGGATATGGTGTGTGCCCATTTCCATCATGGTGCACCAAACCCCGAAGCTGAGGATATCCCCCCTCTTCCCGTAGAAATTCCCTACCCAGTAGATTAGTAGACTCTTTCCCATCTATTTTATTTATGTAATTTTAGCAATATTTTAAAATGCACCTACCCCATACATGTTTATTCCCCTTCCGGAAACCCCTCCATAAACTAACCACTATACTACCGAGGACACGTGTGCTTCTCGACGATCTCTGCGACATGCTCGAAGTAGCATACAGACGGAAAGTCCTCAAGTACCAACACCTAGGGCGAGGGCTGCCACTGGTGCTTGGATCCCTAGATTCTTCGTACCCTCTAAATGACTACATCCGGTCTATTTTAGGAATAGACCACCCTAGCTGGTCTACATTCAGGAGGGAACCGATTGGCAGCGATCCACGAATAGATGGAGGTGGTTAGGAAACACTTGGTTGGTACTTCAGGTCAACACGATGCACAAATTGTTCACAGCATTCTTCTAACTGTATTCTTGTTATGGTTTTTCTGACGTTTTATGTATTTTATTACTTACATGTAATTTCTTTCCGCATATTTTCCGTGCTTTTCCCCTATCTCTGTAAATTCTTCAAGTATTAATTTTAATGTTGCTTATGTACTTTGATTGCATTTTTTTCATGTGTGGTCATTCCGCGTTCTCACGGAATGTAAGTATAATGATGTCAACCCAATATACTACCGAGGAAGCTTTTAGAGATCAAAAGCTATACATCCGGGTTGAAAGTGATGTCCCCATTAGCAGGTTCCTAGTTCGACAAAAGACACAACTTGAACTCAATTTGGCTATGTAGTTCAAGAGATAAACATGAGATGGCGTGTGATGTCGGATTCCATGAGTCAAAATCGAATGTGTATTCTCGTGGTCGAGAAGAACGTGGTTCAAGTGTCAACGTTTAAGAAACCAGTGCTCAATGTTGTAGACTTGTTCTACACGAAGGAGAGCGAAGGGAATAGTAACCAGAGCAAGATTCAGTTTGTTTTAAGGTTGTTGTTGTTGTTTACAGGTGGCTGTTTAAAAAGAAGCATGTACTTGAAACAGCAAAGCTGACCCCCTCCCCGGCGGGGAATTGAACCCCGGTCTCCCGCGTGACAGGCGGGGATACTGACCACTATACTACCGAGGACACGTGTGCTTCTCGACGATCTATGCGACATGCTCGAAGTAGCATACAGGCGGAAAGTCCTCAAGTACCAACACCTAGGGCGAGGGCTGCCACTGGTGCTTGGATCCCTAGATTCTTCGTACCCTCTAAATGACTAAATCCGGTCTATTTTAGGAATAGACCACCCTAGCTGGTCTACATTCAGGAGGGAACCGATTGGCAGCGATCCACGAATAGATGGAGGTGGTTAGGAAACACTTGGTTGGTACTTCAGGTCAACACGATGCACAAATTGTTCACAGCATTCTTCTAACTGTATTCTTGTTATGGAATTTTCTGACGTTTTATGTATTTTATTACTTACATGTAATTTCTTTCCGCATATTTTCCGTGCTTTTCCCCTATCTCTGTAAATTCTTCAAGTATTAATTTTCATGTTGCTTGTGTACTTTGATTGCATTTTTTTCATGTGTGGTCATTCCGCGTTCTCACGGAATGTAAGTATAATGATGTCAACCCAATATACTACCGAGGAAGCTTTTAGAGATCAAAAGCTATACATCCGGGTTGAAAGTGATGTCCCCATTAGCAGGTTCCTAGTTCGACAAAAGACACAACTTGAACTCAATTTGGCTATGTAGTTCAAGAGATAAACATGAGATGGCGTGTGATGTCGGATTCCATGAGTCAAAATCGAATGTGTATTCTCGTGGTCGAGAAGAACGTGGTTCAAGTGTCAACGTTTAAGAAACCAGTGCTCAATGTTGTAGACTTGTTCTACACGAAGGAGAGCGAAGGGAATAGTAACCAGAGCAAGATTCAGTTTGTTTTAAGGTTGTTGTTGTTGTTTACAGGTGGCTGTTTAAAAAGAAGCATGTACTTGAAACAGCAAAGCTGACCCCCCTCCCCGGCGGGGAATTGAACCCCGGTCTCCCGCGTGACAGGCGGGGATACTGACCACTATACTACCGAGGACACGTTTGCTTCTCGACGATCTCTGCGACATGCTCGAAGTAGCATACAGACGGAAAGTCCTCAAGTACCAACACCTAGGGCGAGGGCTGCCACTGGTGCTTGGATCCCTAGATTCTTCGTACCCTCTAAATGACTACATCCGGTCTATTTTAGGAATAGACCACCCTAGCTGGTCTACATTCAGGAGGGAACCGATTGGCAGCGATCCACGAATAGATGGAGGTGGTTAGGAAACACTTGGTTGGTACTTCAGGTCAACACGATGCACAAATTGTTCACAGCATTCTTCTAACTGTATTCTTGTTATGGAATTTTCTGACGTTTTATGTATTTTATTACTTACATGTAATTTCTTTCCGCATATTTTCCGTGCTTTTCCCCTATCTCTGTAAATTCTTCAAGTATTAATTTTCATGTTGCTTATGTACTTTGATTGCATTTTTTTCATGTGTGGTCATTCCGCGTTCTCACGGAATGTAAGTATAATGATGTCAACCCAATATACTACCGAGGAAGCTTTTAGAGATCAAAAGCTATACATCCGGGTTGAAAGTGATGTCCCCATTAGCAGGTTCCTAGTTCGACAAAAGACACAACTTGAACTCAATTTGGCTATGTAGTTCAAGAGATAAACATGAGATGGCGTGTGATGTCGGATTCCATGAGTCAAAATCGAATGTGTATTCTCGTGGTCGAGAAGAACGTGGTTCAAGTGTCAACGTTTAAGAAACCAGTGCTCAATGTTGTAGACTTGTTCTACACGAAGGAGAGCGAAGGGAATAGTAACCATAGCAAGATTCAGTTTGTTTTAAGGTTGTTGTTGTTGTTTACAGGTGGCTGTTTAAAAAGAAGCATGTACTTGAAACAGCAAAGCTGACCCCCTCCCCGGCGGGGAATTGAACCCCGGTCTCCCGCGTGACAGGCGGGGATACTGACCACTATACTACCGAGGACACCTTCCGTATTCACCTATTCCGTAGCCACCTTCTTCCCTCCCTTTCCCATCACCTCGCTTCGGGTCGGGTCCTGAAAGACTGTCTTACCCAACTGGACACTGAGTGTAGGAAGTTTCTAGGCCTTATTTGCAACCTTCCCAATCACGCAACGGTCCCGTTTTTCTACGCGGACCGGCGGGTTGGGGGCCTAGGAACATGCCGCCTCACTGATGATGCCGATATCTGGACCATCGCCAGGGCTGCTCAGCTCCTCACTTGTAGAGACCCTACAGTGAGGAACATATGCCGAGAGCAGCTCCATGACACCATCCGGCGAGGGTTCAGAAACGAGCATCCAGGAGTGTTGCCAGTTGGGGAATATCTTTCGGGATCCGTGGATGGGGGGCTCTACAGACTGAGGTACGCGGAGGCAGGGTCCAATCTTTGGACTCTTGCCCGCCAAGCTGCCAAACGACTGGGAGTGCGGATTGATGTATCCGGCGACGAAAATCTAAGAATTGTCGTCGATGACGTCTCCGTAAGCCCAGTCAAGGCAATCCGCGGACTTCGGAAAGTAGCTCGGCAGCGCTATACCAGGGACCTAATTTCCGACAAGAGCCACCAGGGAGTAGTTGCCACTGGCCTCTCCCTGGAAGACAAGTCGAAAGACATGGCTCGCCTGGTATCCTGCCGTACGCCCCTCTCCTTCCGCGACTGGAGATATCTTCACAGGGCCCGGCTCGACATCCTTCCTCTTCGGGGGCACTCGTGGTTTTGCTCACAGGAGCAAGATACGAGTTGCCGCCGATGCGGAAAGGAAAACGAGACCGGGTTTCATGTGCTTAACCACTGTGAAGAAGGTCTCCAGCTCGCCACCAAGAGGCACAACACCATCCAAGATCTCTTGGAATCGCTGCTAGTCAAGCAGGGACACGACGTCACGATCAACAATGCCATCCCCGGGCAAAGGTTAAGACCGGATGTTGAATTTCAACTATCCGGTTCCTGGGTGATGGTTGACGTCGTGGTCTGCTATGACCAACCAGGGAGTATGGAGAATGCCTACCAGCGGAAATATGATAAATATTCTTCGCATGGGAGGATTCTCCCCCTGGTTGTCGGGTCTCTTGGATCATGGTACCCCAGGAACGACGAAATCCGTTCGATTCTCGGAATCAACGGAAGATCCTGGGGTGCCTTCCGATTCAAGGCCCGATTGGCAGCGATCCAGGGATCAATGGATATGGTGTGTGCCCATTTCCATCATGGTGCACCAAACCCCGAAGCTGAGGATATCCCCCCTTTTCCCGTAGAAACTCCCTACCCAGTAGATTAGTAGATTCTTTCCCTCATATTTTATTTATGTAATTTTAGTAATATTTTAAAATGCACCTACCTCATACATGTTTATTCCCCTTCCGGAAACCCCTCCATAAACTAGCATCTTAGACCGTTCACCTTCGTACGATGGTACTGTTCAAGCTGCGGAGGAATATCTCGAGAGGACTTACAACCGATTGAGACCATCTCCGCAGCAGTGCCAAAGTGCGAAGGAACTCTACGACACCTGCGACTGGTCCCAACCATCAGAGGACCAGATGAACTTCCTCAATCGTGCGCCAACCCAACAAGAGCTTGAAGCTAAGCTTCGCCGGGCTACCAATACATCACCAGGGGTTGATGGCCTAGAATACCGTCATCTTAGAGCCATCGACCCCAACTGCATTCTGCTGGAAACAGTTTGTAAAATTGTCTGGAAGCTGGGGATTCCTAACTGTTGGAAGACATCGCGAACTGTCCCCATTTTCAAGAAGGGGGACACTAGCGACTATTCCAACTATAGACCAATATCCCTTCTTCCCACCATTTACAAACTGTTCTCGGGAGTGATCAGCCAAAGAATAACGGAGGTCGCCTCAGACCTTGGCTGGTTATCTCCCGAGCAAAAGGGTTTCCTCCCGGGGGTCCATGGTATTCAAGAACATACACAGCTCTTACAGACGGTTGTCGAGGAAACAAAGACCAAGCGAAGGCACATGTCCATAGCATGGCTGGACATGTGCAATGCGTTTGGTTCTGTGCCTCACGCCGTTCTGGATGAGCTGTTCACATCACTTCCAATACCAGAAGACCTCCGGCGCATCCTGGTGGACATATATTCGGGAAATCGGATGGATTTTGCCGTTGGGAAAGAATCCATTCGCATTTTCCCGACAGCGGGTGTCCGCCAGGGTGACGCTCTTAGTTCCCCTATTTTTAACCTGGCTTCCGAGCCCCTCGTCAGGGCCGGAAAGTCCAATATTAACCCCGGATTTTTATTATTTGGCTCGCTCGTGAAAACCACGGCATATGCTGACGACATTGCCGTGGTTACAAATTCTCCTTCCGAGCTCCAAAATATTTTAAACGTTTTAACCCACACTGCTAACACCTTGGGACTGCAATTTAATGCCGGGAAGTGTGCTTGTCTGGTCTTTGACAAAGGCAAGCCGTCTGAGACCCAGTGCCGAATTGATAATCAATTGATTCGGTGCTTGGGTCCAGACGACCAAGAAACATATCTTGGTACACCGATAGGCGGAAAATTGCGGTTTCGAACCCCAACTGACCTTATCCCTAACCTTGACAAGATTGCCGCCTCCAACCTTGCACCATGGCAAAAACTTGAAATTTTCCGTAGTCACCTTCTTCCCTCCCTTTCCCATCACCTCGCTTCGGGTCGGGTCCTGAAAGATTCCCTTACCCAACTGGACACTGAGTGCAGGAAGCTCCTAGGCCTTATTTGCAACTTACCCAACCACGAAACTGTCCCCTTTTTCTATGCAGATCGGCGGGTTGGGGGCCTAGGAACATGCCGCCTCACTGATGATGCTGATATCTGGACCATCGCCAGAGCTGCTCAGCTCCTCACTTGTAGAGATCCTACAGTGAGGAATGTTTGCCGAGAGCAGCTCCACGACACCATTCGGCGAGGGTTCAGAACTGAGCATCCAGGAGTGTTACCAGTTGGGGAATATCTTTCAGGATCCATGGATGGGGGGCTCTACAGACTGAGGTACGCGGAGGCAGGGTCTAACCTTTGGACTCTTGCCCGCCAAGCTGCCAAACGACTTCAAGCTCTTGTTGGGTTGGCGCACGATTAAGGAAGTTCATCTGGTCCTCTGATGGTTGGGACCAGTCGCAGGTGTCGTAGAGTTCCCTCGCACTTTGGCACTGCTGCGGAGATGGTCTCAATCGGTTGTAAGTCCTCTTGAGATATTCCTCCGCAGCTTGAACAGTACCATCGTACGAAGGTGAACGGTCTTCGAGCACCTCTCGAACGGCTCTTCTTGGGTAGATGTTGAAGAGCCGCTGAATCTTCCTCGCCTCATACGCCTTTTGCTTGATATGTCGCCGGGCCTTCTGCATCTGCCGGTTTTGGTTTCTTTTTCTTTTGTCAGGGTTTCCTCGGGGTTGTTCAGGGCTAGGGTCTTGTAAAATTTGAGCTTTAGGGAGCCAGTCAGCTGTGCAGCGTTCGAGGACGTCGTTTAGGTCATTAAGTGTCACACAGCCCAAGAAGGCAGGGACCCAGAGACTAACAAAATCGTCGTGCCTTTGGCTCTGCTCTTCTGAGCTGTGCTGACTACGTCCTCGAATACTTTGCTGACTGGGGACAAGGGATAACATCTCAAGGTTCGGTGAAGGGTCTAAAATCTGTTCTGTTAAAATTTGGGGGTTAATATTTTCTTGTGGAGGGAGTTCATAAAGCCAACTAAAATTTTGTGTATTAAAAGAAGTGGTGAACTCCCTCCTAAGATCTAAAATTGGGCTGTCGTTAAAATATGCTGGAGATAGGACATTACCAGGGGATTCAACGATCGCTGGGATTTCCACCACGGATTGCTCATCACGCTCGTCTTCTGTTGCAGTAACCTCCTCTAGAGAGATCACTGCAGCAGAAGAGTCACGGTTGGAGCAATCCATATTGGGCATCCCAGCAAATCGGATGGAGGGTGATGGATTGGGACTGGAATGTAATCTTTGGTAATGTCCTTTTAGGGTAGGGCCATCTCCAGCAAATCCACACACTCCGCATTCCCAATATTTAACTAGTCGGAGTGTGTGGGCTGTCTCTAGGTGTCTGTGGATACTACCCATGGCTCTGGTGTTAGTTGCCAAGGTAGTCCACTCACACCTAGGACACTTCGTGGGTTTCCCAGGGTATTTTAAAATGATTTTGTCCCCTTCAATTCTGGAAGGGGAAAACGTGGGGAGAGAAGAGTGAGCGAGATTAGGAGAACCCTGCGAACCATCCATTGCAGATGCAATGGTTAGTTCGAGGGAATGGCGGAGAATGCTGGAGGAAAGGGACTCAGTACAAGGTCTTGCATGTCTGCCGGCTGAAATAAACGAATTAAATTCCTTTTTACAGCCAAGGCAGACATACTGGGTGGTGTACTGAACCCCTCTCCTAGAATGTCTTTCTTTTATGTGTGTCTCCGCCAATTGTCTCTTGCGATCCCCAGACCAGGGACCGCTACCTCGCTCACCTTGACAGGATTTCTCCCCACATTTAAAAATGTTTGGCAGAGGAACTGGGATTTTAATTATTGTCCCATGGAGTCTTACTCTAGTAGCATTTCTACTAGATGCTCCTACCTCTGCCATTGCTACCCTGGGCCCACTTACATATGAAAGAATAAAACAGTAATTCTTATTGACTAAAACCAAAGAAGTAAAGAAAAAATCGGTAAAATATTTACGATTTAGTAGTATAGTGGTCAGTATCCCCGCCTGTCACGCGGGAGACCGGGGTTCAATTCCCCGCCGGGGAGGGGGTTAGCTTTGCTGTTTCAAGTACATGCTTCTTTTTAAACAGCCACCTGTAAACATCAACAGCAACCTTAAAACAAACTGAATCTTGCTCTGGTTACTATTCCCTTCGCTCTCCTTCGTGTAGAACAAGTCTACAACATTGAGCACTGGTTTCTTAAACGTTGACACTTGAACCACGTTCTTCTCGACCACGAGAATACACATTCGATTTTGACTCATGGAATCCGACATCACACGCCATCTCATGTTTATCTCTTGAACTACATAGCCAAATTGAGTTCAAGTTGTGTCTTTTGTCGAACTAGGAACCTGCTAATGGGGACATCACTTTCAACCCGGATGTATAGCTTTTGATCTCTAAAAGCTTCCTCGGTAGTATATTGGGTTGACATCATTATACTTACATTCCGTGAGAACGCGGAATGACCACACATGAAAAAAATGCAATCAAAGTACATAAGCAACATGAAAATTAATACTTGAAGAATTTACAGAGATAGGGGAAAAGCACGGAAAATATGCGGAAAGAAATTACATGTAAGTAACAAAATACATAAAACGTCAGAAAATTCCATAACAAGAATACAGTTAGAAGAATGCTGTGAACAATTTGTGCATCGTGTTGACCTGAAGTACCAACCAAGTGTTTCCTAACCACCTCCATCTATTCGTGGATCGCTGCCAATCGGTTCCCTCCTGAATGTAGACCAGCTAGGGTGGTCTATTCCTAAAATAGACCGGATGTAGTCATTTAGAGGGTACGAAGAATCTAGGGATCCAAGCACCAGTGGCAGCCCTCGCCCTAGGTGTTGGTACTTGAGGACTTTCCGTCTGTATGCTACTTCGAGCATGTCGCAGAGATCGTCGACAAGCACACGTGTCCTCGGTAGTATAGTGGTTAGTTTATGGAGGGGTTTCCGGAAGGGGAATAAACATGTATGGGGTAGGTGCATTTTAAAATATTGCTAAAATTACATAAATAAAATAGATGGGAAAGAGTCTACTAATCTACTGGGTAGGGAATTTCTACGGGAAGAGGGGGATATCCTCAGCTTCGGGGTTTGGTGCACCATGATGGAAATGGGCACACACCATATCCATTGATCCCTGGATCGCTGCCAATCGGGCCCTGAATCGGAAGGCACCCCAGGATCTTCCGTTGATTCCAAGAATCGAACGGATTTCGTCGTTCCTGGGGTACCATGATCCAAGAGACCCGACAACCAGGGGGAGAATCCTCCCATGCGAAGAATATTTATCATATTTCCGCTGGTAGGCATTCTCCATACTCCCTGGTTGGTCAAAGCAGACCACGACGTCGACCATCACCCGGGAACCGGATAGTTGAAATTCAACATCCGGTCTTAACCTCTGCCCGGGAATGGCATTGTTGATCGTGACGTCGTGTCCTTGCTTGACTAGCAGCGACTCCAAGAGATCCTGGATGGTGTTGTGCCTCTTGGTGGCGAGCTGGAGACCTTCTTCACAGTGGTTAAGCACATGAAACCCGGTCTCGTTTTCCTTTCCACATCGGCGGCAACTCGTATCTTGCTCCTGTGAGCAAAACCACGAGTGCCCCCGAAGAGGAAGGATGTCGAGCCGGGCCCTGTGAAGATATCTCCAGTCTCGGAAGGAGAGGGGCGTACGGCAGGATACCAGGCGAGCCATGTCTTTCGACTTGTCTTCCAGGGAGAGGCCAGTGGCAACTACTCCCTGGTGGCTCTTGTCAGAAATTAGGTCCCTGGTATAGCGCTGCCGAGCTACTTTCCGAAGTCCGCGGACTGCCTTCGACTGGGCTTACGGAGACGTCATCGGCGACAATTCTTATATTTTCGTCGCCGGATACATCAATCCGCACTCCCAGTCGTTTTGCAGCTTGGCGGGCAAGAGTCCAAAGATTGGACCCTGCCTCCGCGTACCTCAGTCTGTAGAGCCCCCCATCCACGGATCCCGAAAGATATTCCCCAACTGGCAACACTCCTGGATGCTCGTTTCTGAACCCTCGCCGGATGGTGTCATGGAGCTGCTCTCGGCATATGTTCCTCACTGTAGGGTCTCTACAAGTGAGGAGCTGAGCAGCCCTGGCGATGGTCCAGATATCGGCATCATCAGTGAGGCGGCATGTTCCTAGGCCCCCAACCCGCCGGTCCGCGTAGAAAAACGGGACCGTTGCGTGATTGGGAAGGTTGCAAATAAGGCCTAGAAACTTCCTGCACTCAGTGTCCAGTTGGGTAAGACAGTCTTTCAGGACCCGACCCGAAGCGAGGTGATGGGAAAGGGAGGGAAGAAGGTGGCTACGGAAGATTTCAAGTTTTTGCCATGGTGCAAGGTGGGAGGCGGCAATCTTGTCAAGGTTAGGGATAAGGTCAGTGGGAGGACGAAACCGCAATTTCCCGCCGATCGGTGTACCAAGATATGTCTCTTGGTCGTCTGGTCCCAAGCACCGAATGGGTTGAGTACCGATTCGGCACAGAGCCTCAGACGGCTTGCCTTTGTCAAAGACCAAGCAAGCACACTTCCCGGCGTTGAATTGCAGCCCTAAGGTGTCAGCGGTGAGGGATAAAATGTCTAAAATATTTTGGAGCTCGTCAGGAGAATTTGTAACCACGGCAATGTCGTCAGCATATGCCGTGGTCTTGACGAGCGAGCCAAATAATAAAAATCCGGGGTTGATATTGGACTTTCCGGCCCTGACGAGGGGCTCGGAAGCCAGATTAAAAATAGGGGCGCTAAGAGCGTCACCCTGACGAACACCTGCTGTTGGGGAAATACGAACAGATTCTTTCTGAACGGCAAAATCCATCCGATTCCCCGAGTAAATGTCCGCCAGGATGCGCCGGAGGTCGTCTGGTATCGGAAGAGAAGCAAACAGCTCTCCAAGAACGGCGTGGGGCACAGAACCAAACGCATTGCACATGTCTAGCCATGCTATAGACACATGCCTACGTTTGGTCCTTGCCTCCTCGACAACGGTCTGCAAGAGCTGTGTGTGCTCCTGGATACCATGGACCCCCGGGAGGAAACCCTTTTGCTCGGGAGATAACCAGCCAAGATCTGAGGCGACCTCTGTGAGTCTCTGACTGATTACTCCCGAGAACAGTTTGTAGATGGTCGGAAGAAGGGAAATTGGCCTAAAGTTGGAATAATCGCTAGTGACCCCTTTCTTAAAGATGGGGACTGTTCGCGATATTTTCCAACAGTTAGGAATTCCAATCTTCCAAACTATTCTACAAACTGTTTCCAGCAAGATGCAGTCGGGGTCGAGGGCCCTTAGATGTCGATATTCTAAGCCATCGACCCCTGGTGATGTATTTGTTGCCCGACGAAGTTTAGCCTCAAGCTCTTTTTGGCTAGGCGCACGATTGAGGAAGTCCATCTGGTCCCTTGATGGATGGGACCAGTCGCAGGTGTCGTAGAGTACCCTCGCACTCTGGCACTGCTGCGAAGGTAGACTCGAGCGGTGGTAAGTCCTCTCGAGGTATTCCTCCGCAGCTTCAACAGTGCCATCGTACGAGGGTGAACGATCTCCGAGCACCTCTCGAACGGCTCTTCTTGGGTAGATATTGAAGAGCCGTTGAATCTTCCTCGCTTCGTAGGCCTTGAGCTTGATCTGTCGCCGGGCTTTCTGCATCTGCCGGTTTTGGTTTCTTTTTCTACCATTAGGGTTTCCTCGGGGTTTTTCAGGGCTAGGGTCTTCTAAAATCTGTGCTTTGAGGAGCCAGTCAGCAGTGCAACGTTCGAGGACGCCTTCGAGATCAAGAAGAGTCTCGCAGCTCAGAAAAGCAGGTACCCAGAGACAAGCGAAATCGCCGCCTCTTTGGCTTTGCTCTTCTGAGCTGTCTTGGCTGCATCCTCGAACATTTTGCTGACTGGGGGAAAAGGGTTGGGTCTCTTGAACGGGATCGGGTTGTGGCCCTTCCGGAGCTACAGGTGGTGGATAAGAAATTTCTTGTAGAGGGAGTTCGTAAAGCCAACTAAAATTTTGTGTATTAAAAGATGCGGTGAACTCCCTCTCAAGAATTAAAATGGGGCTTTGGGTAAAATTTGCTGGAGATTGGGCATTACCAGGCCCCTCCTCTTCGATCGCCGGCATTCCCATCACGGATAACTCTTGACGCTCATCTTCTGTGACAGCGATCTCCTCTTGGAAGTTCGCTACCACAGAAGAATCCCGAACAGAGGTATCCGCGTTGAAAAACCGTGGCGACCGGATGGAGGGTGATTGCTGTGGTGCTGGGTGCAATCTCTGGTAATGCCCTTTTAGTGTAGGGCCATCTCCAGCAAATCCACACACTCCGCATTCCCAGTATTTCAAAAGTCGGAGTGTGTGGGCTGTCTCTAGGTGTCGATGAATACTACCCATGGCTCTGGTGTTCTTTGCCAGGGTAGTCCATTCACACCTAGGACATTTAGTGGGTCCTCCAGGGTATCTTAAAATTATTTTGTCCCCCTCGATTCTACAAGGGGGAAAAGTGGGGAGAGGTGAGTGAGCGGGATTTGGGGACCCCTGCGAACCACCGATTTCAGAAGAAACGGTGAGTTCGAGGGATTGGCGGAGAATACTGGAAGAAAGGGACTCAGTGCAGGGCCTTGCATGCCTGCCGGCTGAAATAAAGGAATTAAACTCCTTTTTGCAGCCAATGCAGACATACTGGGTCATGAACTGAACCCCTCTCTTCGAGTGTCGATCTTTGATGTGTTTCTCCGCCAACTGTCTCTTGCGTTCCCCTGACCAGGGCCCGTTACCCCGCTCACCCTGGCAAGCTCGTTCCCCACATCTTAATATGTTTGGCAGAGGAACTGGGATTTTAATAGCATTCCCATGGAGTCTTACTCTAGTAGCGTTTCTACTAGATGCTCCTTCCTCTGCCATTCTAACCCTGGGACCACTTTCATAAAAGATTAAAGGGAAGAAAGGAATAAAGGAATAAAAAGAAATAAAAAGAAAAGAGCAGAGAAATTATATAAAAAAGGAAAGAAAATGATTAAAACGATAAATATATTGGCTATTGTTTTAAAAAAGGTATCAAAAAGGTTTCGCGAAAAATAAGGATAAAAGATCGTCTGCTCATGTAAACAAACGATAAAAACGGGAGCTCATAAAAACACGTCTGCTTCGGACGGAGTCAGACCCGAACAATATAGTGGTCAGTATCCCCGCCTGTCACGCGGGAGACCGGGGTTCAATTCCCCGCCGGGGAGGGGGTCAGCTTTGCTGTTTCAAGTACATGCTTCTTTTTAAACAGACACCTGTAAACAACAACAGCAACCTTAAAACAAACTGAATCTTGCTCTGGTTACTATTCCCTTCGCTCTCCTTCGTGTAGAACAAGTCTACAACATTGAGCACTGGTTTCTTAAACGTTGACACTTGAACCACGTTCTTCTCGACCACGAGAATACACATTCGATTTGGACTCATGGAATCCGACATCACACGCCATCTCATGTTTATCTCTTGAACTACATAGCCAAATTGAGTTCAAGTTGTGTCTTTTGTCGAACTAGGAACCTGCTAATGGGGACATCACTTTCAACCCGGATGTATAGCTTTTGATCTCTAAAAGCTTCCTCGGTAGTATATTGGGTTGACATCATTATACTTACATTCCGTGAGAACGCGGAATGACCACACATGAAAAAAATGCAATCAAAGTACATAAGGAACATGAAAATTAATACTTGAAGAATTTACAGAGATAGGGGAAAAGCACGGAAAATATGCGGAAAGAAATTACATGTAAGTAATAAAATACATAAAACGTCAGAAAATTCCATAACAAGAATACAGTTAGAAGAATGCTGTGAACAATTTGTGCATCGTGTTGACCTGAAGTACCAACCAAGTGTTTCCTAACCACCTCCATCTATTCGTGGATCGCTGCCAATCGGTTCCCTCCTGAATGTAGACCAGCTAGGGTGGTCTATTCCTAAAATAGACCGGATGTAGTCATTTAGAGGGTACGAAGAATCTAGGGATCCAAGCACCAGTGGCAGCCCTCGGCCTAGGTGTTGGTACTTGAGGACTTTCCGTCTGTATGCTACTTCGAGCATGTCGCAGAGATCGTCGAGAAGCACACGTGTCCTCGGTAGTATAGTGGTCAGTATCCCCGCCTGTCACGCGGGAGACCGGGGGTTCAATTCCCCGCCGGGGAGGGGGTCAGCTTTGCTGTTTCAAGTACATGCTTCTTTTTAAACAGACACCTGTAAACAACAACAGCAACCTTAAAACAAACTGAATCTTGCTCTGGTTACTATTCCCTTCGCTCTCCTTCGTGTAGAACAAGTCTACAACATTGAGCACTGGTTTCTTAAACGTTGACACTTGAACCACGTTCTTCTCGACCACGAGAATACACATTCGATTTTGACTCATGGAATCCGACATCACACGCCATCTCATGTTTATCTCTTGAACTACATAGCCAAATTGAGTTCAAGTTGTGTCTTTTGTCGAACTAGGAACCTGCTAATGGGGACATCACTTTCAACGCGGATGTATAGCTTTTGATCTCTAAAAGCTTCCTCGGTAGTATATTGGGTTGACATCATTATACTTACATTCCGTGAGAACGCGGAATGACCACACATGAAAAAAATGCAATCAAAGTACATAAGCAACATGAAAATTAATACTTGAAGAATTTACAGAGATAGGGGAAAAGCACGGAAAATATGCGGAAAGAAATTACATGTAAGTAATAAAATACATAAAACGTCAGAAAATTCCATAACAAGAATACAGTTAGAAGAATGCTGTGAACAATTTGTGCATCGTGTTGACCTGAAGTACCAACCAAGTGTTTCCTAACCACCTCCATCTATTCGTGGATCGCTGCCAATCGGTTCCCTCCTGAATGTAGACCAGCTAGGGTGGTCTATTCCTAAAATAGACCGGATGTAGTCATTTAGAGGGTACGAAGAATCTAGGGATCCAAGCACCAGTGGCAGCCCTCGCCCTAGGTGTTGGTACTTGAGGACTTTCCGTCTGTATGCTACTTCGAGCATGTCGCAGAGATCGTCGAGAAGCACACGTGTCCTCGGTAGTATAGTGGTCAGTATCCCCGCCTGTCACGCGGGAGACCGGGGGGTTCAATTCCCCGCCGGGGAGGGGGTCAGCTTCTTTTAAAAGTACATGCTTCTTTTTAAACAGCCACCTGTAAACAACAACAGCAACCTTAAAACAAACTGAATCTTGCTCTGGTTACTATTCCCTTCGCTCTCCTTCGTGTAGAACAAGTCTACAACATTGAGCACTGGTTTCTTAAACGTTGACACTTGAACCACGTTCTTCTCGACCACGAGAATACAATCGATTTTGACTCATGGAATCCGACATCACAGCCATCTCATGTTTATCTCTTGAACTACATAGCCAAATTGAGTTCAAGTTGTCTTTGTCGAACTAGGAACCCAATGGGGACATCACTTCAATTTCCGTCTGTAGTACTTGAAAGTCGCAGAGATCGTCGAGAAGCACACGTGCCTCGGTAGTATAGTGGCAGTATCCCCAACTGTCACGCGGGAGACCGGGGGTTCAATCCCCGCCGGGGAGGGGTCAGCTTTGCTGTTTCAAGTACATGCTTCTTTTTAAACAGACACCTGTAAACAACAACAGCAACCTTAAAACAAACTGAATCTTGCTCTGGTTACTATTCCCTTCGCTCTCCTTCGTGTAGAACAAGTCTACAACATTGAGCACTGGTTTCTTAAACGTTGACACTTGAACCACGTTCTTCTCGACCACGAGAATACACATTCGATTTTGACTCATGGAATCCGACATCACACGCCATCTCATGTTTATCTCTTGAACTACATAGCCAAATTGAGTTCAAGTTGTGTCTTTTGTCGAACTAGGAACCTGCTAATGGGGACATCACTTTCAACCCGGATGTATAGCTTTTGATCTCTAAAAGCTTCCTCGGTAGTATATTGGGTTGACATCATTATACTTACATTCCGTGAGAACGCGGAATGACCACACATGAAAAAAATGCAATCAAAGTACATAAGCAACATGAAAATTAATACTTGAAGAATTTACAGAGATAGGGGAAAAGCACGGAAAATATGCGGAAAGAAATTACATGTAAGTAATAAAATACATAAAACGTCAGAAAATTCCATAACAAGAATACAGTTAGAAGAATGCTGTGAACAATTTGTGCATCGTGTTGACCTGAAGTACCAACCAAGTGTTTCCTAACCACCTCCATCTATTCGTGGATCGCTGCCAATCGGTTCCCTCCTGAATGTAGACCAGCTAGGGTGGTCTATTCCTAAAATAGACCGGATGTAGTCATTTAGAGGGTACGAAGAATCTAGGGATCCAAGCACCAGTGGCAGCCCTCGCCCTAGGTGTTGGTACTTGAGGACTTTCCGTCTGTATGCTACTTCGAGCATGTCGCAGAGATCGTCGAGAAGCACACGTGTCCTCGGTAGTATAGTGGTCAGTATCCCCGCCTGTCACGCGGGAGACCGGGGTTCAATTCCCCGCCGGGGAGGGGGTCAGCTTTGCTGTTTCAAGTACATGCTTCTTTTTAAACAGCCACCTGTAAACAACAACAGCAACCTTAAAACAAACTGAATCTTGCTCTGGTTACTATTCCCTTCGCTCTCCTTCGTGTAGAACAAGTCTACAACATTGAGCACTGGTTTCTTAAACGTTGACACTTGAACCACGTTCTTCTCGACCACGAGAATACACATTCGATTTTGACTCATGGAATCCGACATCACACGCCATCTCATGTTTATCTCTTGAACTACATAGCCAAATTGAGTTCAAGTTGTGTCTTTTGTCGAACTAGGAACCTGCTAATGGGGACATCACTTTCAACCCGGATGTATAGCTTTTGATCTCTAAAAGCTTCCTCGGTAGTATATTGGGTTGACATCATTATACTTACATTCCGTGAGAACGCGGAATGACCACACATGAAAAAAATGCAATCAAAGTACATAAGCAACATGAAAATTAATACTTGAAGAATTTACAGAGATAGGGGAAAAGCACGGAAAATATGCGGAAAGAAATTACATGTAAGTAATAAAATACATAAAACGTCAGAAAATTCCATAACAAGAATACAGTTAGAAGAATGCTGTGAACAATTTGTGCATCGTGTTGACCTGAAGTACCAACCAAGTGTTTCCTAACCACCTCCATCTATTCGTGGATCGCTGCCAATCGGTTCCCTCCTGAATGTAGACCAGCTAGGGTGGTCTATTCCTAAAATAGACCGGATGTAGTCATTTAGAGGGTACGAAGAATCTAGGGATCCAAGCACCAGTGGCAGCCCTCGCCCTAGGTGTTGGTACTTGAGGACTTTCCGTCTGTATGCTACTTCGAGCATGTCGCAGAGATCGTCGAGAAGCACACGTGTCCTCGGTAGTATAGTGGTTAGTTTATGGAGGGGTTTCCGGAAGGGGAATAAACATGTATGGGGTAGGTGCATTTTAAAATATTGCTAAAATTACATAAATAAAATAGATGGGAAAGAGTCTACTAATCTACTGGGTAGGGAATTTCTACGGGAAGAGGGGGGATATCCTCAGCTTCGGGGTTTGGTGCACCATGATGGAAATGGGCACACACCATATCCATTGATCCCTGGATCGCTGCCAATCGGGCCCTGAATCGGAAGGCACCCCAGGATCTTCCGTTTATTCCAAGAATCGAACGGATTTCGTCGTTCCTGGGGTACCATGATCCAAGAGACCCGACAACCAGGGGGAGAATCCTCCCATGCGAAGAATATTTATCATATTTCCGCTGGTAGGCATTCTCCATACTCCCTGGTTGGTCATAGCAGACCACGACGTCGACCATCACCCGGGAACCGGATAGTTGAAATTCAACATCCGGTCTTAACCTCTGCCCGGGGATGGCATTGTTGATCGTGACGTCGTGTCCTTGCTTGACTAGCAGCGACTCCAAGAGATCCTGGATGGTGTTGTGCCTCTTGGTGGCGAGCTGGAGACCTTCTTCACAGTGGTTAAGCACATGAAACCCGGTCTCGTTCTTCCTTTCCACATCGGCGGCAACTCGTATCTTGCTCCTGTGAGCAAAACCACGAGTGCCCCCGAAGAGGAAGGATGTCGAGCCGGGCCCTGTGAAGATATCTCCAGTCTCGGAAGGAGAGGGGCGTACGGCAGGATACCAGGCGAGCCATGTCTTTCGACTTGTCTTCCAGGGAGAGGCCAGTGGCAACTACTCCCTGGTGGCTCTTGTCAGAAATTAGGTCCCTGGTATAGCGCTGCCGAGCTACTTTCCGAAGTCCGCGGACTGCCTTGACTGGGCTTACGGAGACGTCATCGGCGACAATTCTTAGATTTTCGTCGCCGGATACATCAATCCGCACTCCCAGCCGTTTTGCAGCTTGGCGGGCAAGAGTCCAAAGATTGGACCCTGCCTCCGCGTACCTCAGTCTGTAGAGCCCCCCATCCACGGATCCCGAAAGATATTCCCCAACTGGCAACACTCCTGGATGCTCGTTTCTGAACCCTCGCCGGATGGTGTCATGGAGCTGCTCTCGGCATATGTTCCTCACTGTAGGGTCTCTACAAGTGAGGAGCTGAGCAGCCCTGGCGATGGTCCAGATATCGGCATCATCAGTGAGGCGGCATGTTCCTAGGCCCCCAACCCGCCGGTCCGCGTAGAAAAACGGGACCGTTGCGTGATTGGGAAGGTTGCAAATAAGGCCTAAGAACTTCCTACACTCAGTGTCCAGTTGGGTGAGGCAGTCTTTCAGGACCCGACCCGAAGCGAGGTGATGGGAAAGGGAAGGTAGAAGGTGGCTACGGAAAATCTCAAGTTTTTGCCATGGTGCGAGGTGGGAGGCGGCAATCTTGTCAAGGTTAGGGATAAGGTCAGTGGGAGGACGAATTCGCAACAATTTCCCGCCGATCGGTGTACCAAGATATGTCTCTTGGTCGTCTGGTCCCAAGCACCGAATGGGTTGAGTACCGATTCGGCACAGAGCCTCAGACGGCTTGCCTTTGTCAATGACCAAGCAAGCACACTTCCCGGCGTTGAATTGCAGCCCTAAGGTGTCAGCGGTGAGGGATAAAATGTCTAAAATATTTTGGAGCTCGTCAGGAGAATTTGTAACCACGGCAATGTCGTCAGCATATGCCGTGGTCTTGACGAGCGAGCCAAATAATAAAAATCCGGGGTTGATATTGGACTTTCCGGCCCTGACGAGGGGCTCGGAAGCCAGATTAAAAATAGGGGCGCTAAGAGCGTCACCCTGACGAACACCTGCTGTTGGGGAAATACGAACAGATTCTTTCTGAACGGCAAAATCCATCCGATTCCCCGAGTAAATGTCCGCCAGGATGCGCCGGAGGTCGTCTGGTATCGGAAGAGAAGCAAACAGCTCTCCAAGAACGGCGTGAGGCACAGAACCAAACGCATTGCACATGTCTAGCCATGCTATAGACACATGCCTACGTTTGGTCCTTGCCTCCTCGACAACGGTCTGCAAGAGCTGTGTGTGCTCCTGGATACCATGGACCCCCGGGAGGAAACCCTTTTGCTCGGGAGATAACCAGCCAAGATCTGAGGCGACCTCTGTGAGTCTCTGACTGATTACTCCCGAGAACAGTTTGTAGATGGTCGGAAGAAGGGAAATTGGCCTAAAGTTGGAATAATCGCTAGTGTCCCCTTTCTTAAAGATGGGGACTGTTCGCGATATTTTCCAACAGTTAGGAATTCCAATCTTCCAAACTATTCTACAAACTGTTTCCAGCAAGATGCAGTCGGGGTCGAGGGCCCTTAGATGTCGATATTCTAAGCCATCGACCCCTGGTGATGTATTTGTTGCCCGGCGAAGTTTAGCCTCAAGCTCTTTTTGGCTAGGCGCACGATTGAGGAAGTCCATCTGGTCCCTTGATGGATGGGACCAGTCGCAGGTGTCGTAGAGTACCCTCGCACTCTGGCACTGCTGCGAAGGTAGACTCGAGCGGTGGTAAGTCCTCTCGAGGTATTCCTCCGCAGCTTCAACAGTGCCATCGTACGAGGGTGAACGATCTCCGAGCACCTCTCGAACGGCTCTTCTTGGGTATATATTGAAGAGCCGTTGAATCTTCCTGACTTCGTAGGCCTTGAGCTTGATCTGTCGCCGGGCTTTCTGCATCTGCCGGTTTTGGTTTCTTTTTCTACCATTAGGGTTTCCTCGGGGTTTTTCAGGGCTAGGGTCTTCTAAAATCTGTGCTTTGAGGAGCCAGTCAGCAGTGCAACGTTCGAGGACGCCTTCGAGATCAAGAAGAGTCTCGCAGCTCAGAAAAGCAGGTACCCAGAGACAAGCGAAATCGCCGCCTCTTTGGCTTCGCTCTTCTGAGCTGTCTTGGCTGCATCCTCGAACATTTTTCTGACTGGGGGAGAAGGGTTGGGTCTCTTGAACGGGATCGGGTTGTGGCCCTTCCGGAGCTACAGGTGGTGGATAAGAAATTTCTTGTAGAGGGAGTTCGTAGAGCCAACTAAAATTTTGTGTATTAAAAGATGCGGCGAACTCCCTCTCAAGAATTAAAATGGGGCTTTGGGTAAAATTTGCTGGAGATTGGGCATTACCAGGCCCCCTCCTCTTCGATCGCCGGCATTCCCATCACGGATAACTCTTGACGCTCATCTTCTGTGACAGCGATCTCCTCTTGGAAGTTTGCTACCACAGAAGAATCCCGAACAGAGGTATCCGCGTTGAAAAACCGTGGCGACCGGATGGAGGGTGATTGCTGTGGTGCTGAGTGCAATCTCTGGTAATGCCCTTTTAGTGTAGGGCCATCTCCAGCAAATCCACACACTCCGCATTCCCAGTATTTCAAAAGTCGGAGTGTGTGGGCTGTCTCTAGGTGTCGATGAATACTACCCATGGCTCTGGTGTTCTGTGCCAGGGTAGTCCATTCACACCTAGGACATTTAGTGGGTCCTCCAGGGTATCTTAAAATTATTTTGTCCCCCTCGATTCTACAAGGGGGAAAAGTGGGGAAAGGTGAGTGAGCGGGATTTGGGGACCCCTGCGAACCACCGATTTCAGAAGAAACGGTGAGTTCGAGGGATTGGCGGAGAATACTGGAAGAAAGGGACTCAGTGCAGGGCCTTGCATGCCTGCCGGCTGAAATAAAGGAATTAAACTCCTTTTTGCAGCCAATGCAGACATACTGGGTCGTGAACTGAACCCCTCTCTTCGAGTGTCGATCTTTGATGTGTTTCTCCGCCAACTGTCTCTTGCGTTCCCCTGACCAGGGCCCGTTACCCCGCTCACCCTGGCAAGCTCGTTCCCCACATCTTAATATGTTTGGCAGAGGAACTGGGATTTTAATAGCATTCCCATGGAGTCTTACTCTAGTAGCGTTTCTACTAGATGCTCCTTCCTCTGCCATTCTAACCCTGGGACCACTTTCATAAAAGATTAAAGGAAAGAAAGGAATAAAGGAATAAAAAGAAATAAAAAGAAAAGAGCAGAGAAATTATATAAAAAAGGAAAGAAAATGATTAAAACGATAAATATATTGGCTATTGTTTTAAAAAAGGTATCAAAAAGGTTTCACGAAAAATAAGGATAAAAGGTCGTCGCCTGTATCCCTGCCGCTGTGTATCCCCGCCTGTCACGCGGGAGACCGGGGTTCAATTCCCCGCCGGGGAGGGGGTCAGCTTTGATGTTTCAAGTACATGCTTCTTTTTAAACAGCCACCTGTAAACAACAACAGCAACCTTAAAACCAACTGAATCTTGCTCTGGTTACTATTCCCTTCGCTCTCCTTCGTGTAGAACAAGTCTACAACATTGAGCACTGGTTTCTTAAACGTTGACACTTGAACCACGTTCTTCTCGACCACGAGAATACACATTCGATTTTGACTCATGGAATCCGACATCACACGCCATCTCATGTTTATCTCTTGAACTACATAGCCAAATTGAGTTCAAGTTGTGTCTTTTGTCGAACTAGGAACCTGCTAATGGGGACATCACTTTCAACCCGGATGTATAGCTTTTGATCTCTAAAAGCTTCCTCGGTAGTATATTGGGTTGACATCATTATACTTACATTCCGTGAGAACGCGGAATGACCACACATGAAAAAAATGCAATCAAAGTACATAAGCAACATGAAAATTAATACTTGAAGAATTTACAGAGATAGGGGAAAAGCACGGAAAATATGCGGAAAGAAATTACATGTAAGTAATAAAATACATAAAACGTCAGAAAATTCCATAACAAGAATACAGTTAGAAG
This sequence comes from Daphnia magna, assembly GCF_020631705.1. Lineage (NCBI taxonomy): Eukaryota > Metazoa > Arthropoda > Branchiopoda > Diplostraca > Daphniidae > Daphnia > Daphnia magna. The sequence goes on along the minus strand of NW_025533141.1, from coordinate 159,765 downwards.
AATGCTGTGAACAATTTGTGCATCGTGTTGACCTGAAGTACCAACCAAGTGTTTCCTAACCACCTCCATCTATTCGTGGATCGCTGCCAATCGGTTCCCTCCTGAATGTAGACCAGCTAGGGTGGTCTATTCCTAAAATAGACCGGATGTAGTCATTTAGAGGGTACGAAGAATCTAGGGATCCAAGCACCAGTGGCAGCCCTCGCCCTAGGTGTTGGTACTTGAGGACTTTCCGTCTGTATGCTACTTCGAGCATGTCGCAGAGATCGTCGAGAAGCACACGTGTCCTCGGTAGTATAGTGGTCAGTATCCCCGCCTGTCACGCGGGAGACCGGGGTTCAATTCCCCCCCGGGGAGGGGGTCAGCTTTGCTGTTTCAAGTACAGTATGATGCACAAAAAGGTGAACACCGATTTTTTTTTTAAAGCCATCTATGGGTAGGTAATATTAACTGTATACTTTTTTTTAAAAAAAAAAGGTGGTTTTGGGGGGAAACCCCCAAAAGGGGAGGCTAAGGGTAGTTTAAGTGTAGACACCTCTCTGTAATGCTTCTGGCGATAGGAATAAATTTGGAAAAAGTGTGTGTTGTATTTTCTTAGACACCCAACCCTCCCCCAGGCGAAGAAGAAAATTTATAGATATTATCTAACAATCATTAAAATTTTTTCCCCCTTTTTTTTTTTATTACCCCAAAAAAGCACGTATGAAAACATTCAAATAAAAACGCATAATTATATTTTTTTATAAAAATATTATTAGTGATCGATACTAATATATTTTATGTCATAAAAACAAAGGAAAAAGGTTTTCTTATACGGGGCTTGAACCGCCGCAATCCGTGCATGAACCCAATGCTATACCATCAAGCCATAATAACTTAAAGATTACTCTTTTGAATATCTATATATCGTGTTATTTCAAATTTTATAACTGATATCTGGTATGAATATATAGAATTGCGCGGCATGCTTGGGAAATGGAAAAAAATAATTTTTTTTTTTTTTTTAAGTTTGCCTTCATGAAATAACACGATATATAGATATCCGAAAGAGTAATCTTTAAGTTATAATGGATTGATGGTATAGCATTGGCTTCGCAATCGATGCACGGATTGCGGCGGTTGAAGCCCCGTATAAGAAAACCTTTTTTCCTGTGTTTTATGACATAAAATATATTAGTATCGATTACTAATAATATTTTTATAATAACATATGATTATGCGTTTTTATTTGAATGTTTTCATACGTGCTTGTTTGGTGTAATCATTACAATGACGGGTGAAAGAGTTTGACATCGTGATTGTTAGATAATTCTATAAATTTTCTTCTTCGCCTGGGGGAGGGTTCGGGTGTCTAAGAAAAAAAAAAACACACCTTTTTTCCAGACATTTATTCCTATCGCCAGAAGCATTACAGAGAGGTGTCTACACTTAAACTACCCAGCCTCCGCTTATGGTGGTTTTCCGCCAAATCCACCCTTCCTCTATTGAAAAAAAGTATACAGTTAATATTACCTACCCATAGATGGCTTTAGAAAAAAAAATCGGTGTTCACCTTTTTGTGCATCATACTGTACATGCTTCTTTTTAAACAGCCACCTGTAAACAACAACAGCAACCTTAAAACAAACTGAATCTTGCTCTGGTTACTATTCCCTTCGCTCTCCTTCGTGTAGAACAAGTCTACAACATTGAGCACTGGTTTCTTAAACGTTGACACTTGAACCACGTTCTTCTCGACCACGAGAATACACATTCGATTTTGACTCATGGAATCCGACATCACACGCCATCTCATGTTTATCTCTTGAACTACATAGCCAAATTGAGTTCAAGTTGTGTCTTTTGTCGAACTAGGAACCTGCTAATGGGGACATCACTTTCAACCCGGATGTATAGCTTTTGATCTCTAAAAGCTTCCTCGGTAGTATATTGGGTTGACATCATTATACTTACATTCCGTGAGAACGCGGAATGACCACACATGAAAAAAATGCAATCAAAGTACATAAGCAACATGAAAATTAATACTTGAAGAATTTACAGAGATAGGGGAAAAGCACGGAAAATATGCGGAAAGAAATTACATGTAAGTAATAAAATACATAAAACGTCAGAAAATTCCATAACAAGAATACAGTTAGAAGAATGCTGTGAACAATTTGTGCATCGTGTTGACCTGAAGTACCAACCAAGTGTTTCCTAACCACCTCCATCTATTCGTGGATCGCTGCCAATCGGTTCCCTCCTGAATGTAGACCAGCTAGGGTGGTCTATTCCTAAAATAGACCGGATGTAGTCATTTAGAGGGTACGAAGAATCTAGGGATCCAAGCACCAGTGGCAGCCCTCGCCCTAGGTGTTGGTACTTGAGGACTTTCCGTCTGTATGCTACTTCGAGCATGTCGCAGAGATCGTCGAGAAGCACACGTGTCCTCGGTAGTATAGTGGTTAGTTAGTTTATGGAGGGGTTTCCGGAAGGGGAATAAACATGTATGAGGTAGGTGCATTTTAAAATATTACTAAAATTACATAAATAAAATATGAGGGAAAGAATCTACTAATCTACTGGGTAGGGAGTTTCTACGGGAAAAGGGGGGATATCCTCAGCTTCGGGGTTTGGTGCACCATGATGGAAATGGGCACACACCATATCCATTGATCCCTGGATCGCTGCCAATCGGGCCTTGAATCGGAAGGCACCCCAGGATCTTCCGTTGATTCCGAGAATCGAACGGATTTCGTCGTTCCTGGGGTACCATGATCCAAGAGACCCGACAACCAGGGGGAGAATCCTCCCATGCGAAGAATATTTATCATATTTCCGCTGGTAGGCATTCTCCATACTCCCTGGTTGGTCATAGCAGACCACGACGTCAACCATCACCCGGGAACCGGATAGTTGAAATTCAACATCCGGTCTTAACCTTTGCCCGGGGATGGCATTGTTGATCGTGACGTCGTGTCCCTGCTTGACTAGCAGCGATTCCAAGAGATCTTGGATGGTGTTGTGCCTCTTGGTGGCGAGCTGGAGACCTTCTTCACAGTGGTTAAGCACATGAAACCCGGTCTCGTTTTCCTTTCCGCATCGGCGGCAACTCGTATCTTGCTCCTGTGAGCAAAACCACGAGTGCCCCCGAAGAGGAAGGATGTCGAGCCGGGCCCTGTGAAGATATCTCCAGTCGCGGAAGGAGAGGGGCGTACGGCAGGATACCAGGCGAGCCATGTCTTTCGACTTGTCTTCCAGGGAGAGGCCAGTGGCAACTACTCCCTGGTGGCTCTTGTCGGAAATTAGGTCCCTGGTATAGCGCTGCCGAGCTACTTTCCGAAGTCCGCGGACTGCCTTGACTGGGCTTACGGAGACGTCATCGGCGACAATTCTTAGATTTTCGTCGCCGGATACATCAATCCGCACTCCCAGTCGTTTGGCAGCTTGGCGGGCAAGAGTCCAAAGATTGGACCCTGCCTCCGCGTACCTCAGTCTGTAGAGCCCCCCATCCACGGATCCCGAAAGATATTCCCCAACTGGCAACACTCCTGGATGCTCGTTTCTGAACCCTCGCCGGATGGTGTCATGGAGCTGCTCTCGGCATATGTTCCTCACTGTAGGGTCTCTACAAGTGAGGAGCTGAGCAGCCCTGGCGATGGTCCAGATATCGGCATCATCAGTGAGGCGGCATGTTCCTAGGCCCCCAACCCGCCGGTCCGCGTAGAAAAACGGGACCGTTGCGTGATTGGGAAGGTTGCAAATTAGGCCTAGAAACTTCCTACACTCAGTGTCCAGTTGGGTAAGACAGTCTTTCAGGACCCGACCCGAAGCGAGGTGATGGGAAAGGGAGGGAAGAAGGTGGCTACGGAAGATTTCAAGTTTTTGCCATGGTGCGAGGTGGGAGGCGGCAATCTTGTCGAGGTTAGGGATAAGGTCAGTTGGTGGTCGGAACCGCAATTTTCCTCCGATCGGTGTACCAAGATATGTTTCTTGGTCGTCTGGACCCAAGCACCGAATTAATTGATCACCAATTCGGCACTGGGCGTCAGACGGCTTGCCTTTGTCGAAGACCAGGCAAGCACACTTCCCGGCATTAAATTGCAGCCCCAAGGTGTTTGCGGTGAGGGTAAAAACGTTTAAAATGTTTTGGAGCTCGGAGGGAGAATTTGTAACCACGGCAATGTCGTCAGCATATGCCGTGGTTTTCTACGAGCGAGCCAAATATTAAAAATCCGGGGTTAATATTGGACTTTCCGGCCCTGACGAGGGGTTCGGAAGCCAGGTTAAAAATAGGGGAACTAAGAGCGTCACCCTGGCGAACACCTGCTGTCGGGAAAATGCGGATGGATTCTTTCCCAACGGCAAAATCCATCCGATTTCCCGAATATATGTCCACCAGGATGCGCCGGAGGTCCTCTGGTATTGGAAGTGATGTGAACAGCTCATTCAGAACGGCGTGAGGCACAGATCCAAACGCGTTGCACATGTCCAGCCATGCAATAGACATGTGCTTTCGTTTGGTCTTTGTCTCCTCGACAACCGTCTGTAAGAGCTGTGTATGTTCCTGAATACCATGGACCCCCGGGAGGAAACCCTTTTGCTCGGGAGATAACCAGCCAAGGTCTGAAGCGACTTGCGTTATTCTCTGGCTGATCACTCCCGAGAACAGTTTGTAAATGGTAGGAAGAAGGGATATTGGTCTAAAGTTGGAATAGTCGCTAGTGTCCCCTTTCTTGAAAATGGGGACAGTTCGCGATGTCTTCCAACAATTAGGAACCCCTAGCTTCCAAACCATTTTACAAACTGTTTCCAGCAGAATGCAGTTGGGGTCGATGGCTCTAAGATGACGGTATTCTAGGCCATCAACCCCTGGTGATGTGTTGGTAGCCCGGCGGAGCTTAGCTTCAAGCTCTTGTTGGGTTGGCGCACGATTAAGGAAGTTCATCTGGTCCTCTGAAGTTTGGGACCAGTCGCAGGTGTCGTAGAGTTCCCTCGCACTTTGGCACTGCTGCGGAGATGGTCTCAATCGGTTGTAAGTCCTCTTGAGATATTCCTCCGCAGCTTGTACAGTACCATCGTAGGAGGGTAAACGGTCTTCGAGCACCTGTCGAACGGCTCTTCTTGGGTAAATGTTGAAGAGCCGCTGAATCTTCCTCGCCTCGTACGCCTTTTGCTTGATATGTCGCCGGGCCTTCTGCATCTGCCGGTTTTGGTTTCTTTTTCTTTTGTCAGGGTTTCCTCGGGGTTGTTCAGGGCTAGGGTCTTGTAAAATTTGTGCTTTAGGGAGCCAGTCAGCTGTGCAACGTTCGAGGACATCGTCTAGGTCATGTAGAGTCTGACAGCTCAAGAAGGCAGGAACCCAGAGACTGACAAAATCGTCGTCTCTTTGACTCTGCTCTTCTGAGCTGTGGTGACTACGTCCTCGATTGCTGTGCTGACTGGGGACAAAGGATAAGGTCTCGGGGTTAGGTGAAGGGTCTAAAATCTCTTGTGATAAAATTGTGGGGCTAGTATTTTCTTGTGGGGGAGTTCATAAAGCCAACTAAAATTTTGTGTATTAAAAGAGGAGGCGAACTCCCTCCCAAGATCTAAAATAGGGCTAGCGGTAAAATTTGCTGGAGATAGGACATTACCAGGGGATTCCTCGATCGCTGGGATTTCCACCACGGATAGCTCATCACGCTCGTCTTCTGTTGCAGTAACATCCTCTAGAGAGATCACTGCAGCAGAAGAGTCACGGTTTGAGCCATCCATACTGGATATCCCAGCAAATCGGATGGAGGGTGATGGGTTGTTATTAGAATGTAACCTTTGGTAATGTCCTTTTAGTGTAGGGCCATCTCCAGCAAATCCACACACTCCGCATTCCCAATATTTAACTAGTCGGAGTGTGTGGGCTGTCTCTAGGTGTCTGTGGATACTACCCATGGCTCTGGTGTTAGTTGCCAAGGTAGTCCACTCACACCTAGGACACTTCGTGGGTTTACCAGGGTATTTTAAAATGATTTTGTCCCCTTAAATTCTGGAAGGGGAAAACGTGGGGAGAGAAGAGTGAGCGGGATTAGGAGACCCCTGCAGAACCATCCATTGCAGATGCAATGGTTAGTTCGAGGGATTGGCGGAGAATACTGGAGGAAAGGGACTCAGTACAAGGTCTTGCATGTCTGCCGGCTGAAATAAACGAATTAAATTCCTTTTTACAGCCAAGGCAGACATACTGGGTGGTGTACTGAACCCCTCTCCTAGAATGTCTTTCTTTTATGTGTGTCTCCGCCAATTGTCTCTTGCGATCCCCAGACCAGGGACCGCTACCTCGCTCACCTTGACAGGATTTCTCCCCACATTTTAAAATAATTGGCAGAGGAACTGGGATTTTAATGATTGTCCCATGGAGTCTTACTCTAGTAGCATTTCTACTAGATGCTCCTACCTCTGCCATTGCTACCCTGGGCCCACTTACATATGAAAGAATAAAACAGTAATTCTTATTGACTAAAAACAAACAAATAAAGAAAAAATCGGTAAAATATTGTTAGAAAAATTTAAAAAAAAAACCATTAAAAATCTGAAGAGAAAATTCTAAAAAAATAAAGAAAGAGAGGAATTTAGAAATTTAAGAAAGAAAGAAAAAAAATAGAAAAATAGATGTTTTAAGTACTAAAAATTAAAAATTAAATAATTTTGTAAAGAATAAAAAAATAGAAACCGAAGAAATTGTGGAATAAAAAAATTTAGTGAAGAATAAAGAAAAAATTTTAAAAACAAAGAAATTGTGGTATAAAAAAATTAATGAAGAATTAAAAAAATAATAATAATAATTTAAAAACCGAAGAAAGTGTGAAATCAAATGAAAAAAAAATTCATGGATGAAAAGAATAAATAAATAAATTCTATAGAGTACTAAAATTAAAGAAAGATATGCATTAAAATTCAATATTTGTTTTGGTTAAAGCATAATAAAAAAATTTTTTTTAAAGGGTTTTTTGGATGTAAATGGATAAAATGTAAAAATAATACAAGGAGCTAAAACATTTCATCAGTGAAAACGGGAGCTCTTTAAAAACACGTCTGCTCTACACGAAGTCTAGCAGACACACCCTTGTGTATCCCCGTCAGTATCCCCGCCTGTCACGCGGGAGACCGGGGTTCAATTCCCCGCCGGGGAGGGGGTCAGCTTTGCTGTTTCAAGTACATGCTTCTTTTTAAACAGCCACCTGTAAACAACAACAGCAACCTTAAAACAAACTGAATCTTGCTCTGGTTACTATTCCCTTCGCTCTCCTTCGTGTAGAACAAGTCTACAACATTGAGCACTGGTTTCTTAAACGTTGACACTTGAACCACGTTCTTCTCGACCACGAGAATACACATTCGATTTTGACTCATGGAATCCGACATCACACGCCATCTCATGTTTATCTCTTGAACTACATAGCCAAATTGAGTTCAAGTTGTGTCTTTTGTCGAACTAGGAACCTGCTAATGGGGACATCACTTTCAACCCGGATGTATAGCTTTTGATCTCTAAAAGCTTCCTCGGTAGTATATTGGGTTGACATCATTATACTTACATTCCGTGAGAACGCGGAATGACCACACATGAAAAAAATGCAATCAAAGTACATAAGCAACATGAAAATTAATACTTGAAGAATTTACAGAGATAGGGGAAAAGCACGGAAAATATGCGGAAAGAAATTACATGTAAGTAATAAAATACATAAAACGTCAGAAAATTCCATAACAAGAATACAGTTAGAAGAATGCTGTGAACAATTTGTGCATCGTGTTGACCTGAAGTACCAACCAAGTGTTTCCTAACCACCTCCATCTATTCGTGGATCGCTGCCAATCGGTTCCCTCCTGAATGTAGACCAGCTAGGGTGGTCTATTCCTAAAATAGACCGGATGTAGTCATTTAGAGGGTACGAAGAATCTAGGGATCCAAGCACCAGTGGCAGCCCTCGCCCTAGGTGTTGGTACTTGAGGACTTTCCGTCTGTATGCTACTTCGAGCATGTCGCAGAGATCGTCGAGAAGCACACGTGTCCTCGGTAGTATAGTGGTTAGTTTATGGAGGGGTTTCCGGAAGGGGAATAAACATGTATGGGGTGGGTGCATTTAAAAATATTACTAAAATTACCTAAATAAAATAAATGGGGAAGAGTCTACTAGTATACTGGGTGTGGAGTTACTACGGGAAGAGGGGGGTTATCCTCAGCTTCGGGGTTTGGTGCACCATGATGGAAATGGGCACACACCATATCCATTGATCCCTGGATCGCTGCCAATCGGGCCTTGAATCGGAAGGCACCCCAGGATCTTCCGTTGATTCCAAGAATCGAACGGATTTCGTCGTTCCTGGGGTACCATGATCCAAGAGACCCGACAACCAGGGGGAGAATCCTCCCATGCGAAGAATATTTATCATATTTCCGCTGGTAGGCATTCTCCATACTCCCTGGTTGGTCATAGCAGACCACGACGTCGACCATCACCCGGGAACCGGATAGTTGAAATTCAACATCCGGTCTTAACCTTTGCCCGGGGATGGCATTGTTGATCGTGACGTCGTGTCCCTGCTTGACTAGCAGCGACTCCAAGAGATCTTGGATGGTGTTGTGCCTCTTGGTGGCGAGCTGGAGACCTTCTTCACAGTGGTTAAGCACATGAAACCCGGTCTCGTTTTCCTTTCCGCATCGGCGGCAACTCGTATCTTGCTCCTGTGAGCAAAACCACGAGTGCCCCCGAAGAGGAAGGATGTCGAGCCGGGCTCTGTGAAGATATCTCCAGTCTCGGAAGGAGAGGGGCGTACGGCAGGATACCAGGCGAGCCATGTCTTTCGACTTGTCTTCCAGGGAGAGGCCAGTGGCAACTACTCCCTGGTGGCTCTTGTCGGAAATTAGGTCCCTGGTATAGCGCTGCCGAGCTACTTTCCGAAGTCCGCGGACTGCCTTGACTGGGCTTACGGAGACGTCATCGGCGACAATTCTTAGATTTTCGTCGCCGGATACATCAATCCGCACTCCCAGTCGTTTGGCAGCTTGGCGGGCAAGAGTCCAAAGATTGGACCCTGCCTCCGCGTACCTCAGTCTGTAGAGCCCCCCATCCACGGATCCCGAAAGATATTCCCCAACTGGCAACACTCCTGGATGCTCGTTTCTGAACCCTCGCCGGATGGTGTCATGGAGCTACTCTCGGCATATGTTCCTCACTGCAGGGTCTCTACAAGTGAGGAGCTGAGCAGCCCTGGCGATGGTCCAGATATCGGCATCATCAGTGAGGCGGCATGTTCCTAGGCCCCCAACCCGCCGGTCCGCGTAGAAAAACGGGACCGTTGCGTGATTGGGAAGGTTGCAAATAAGGCCTAGAAACTTCCTGCACTCAGTGTCCAGTTGGGTAAGACAGTCTTTCAGGACCCGACCCGAAGCGAGGTGATGGGAAAGGGAGGGAAGAAGGTGGCTACGGAAGATTTCAAGTTTTTGCCATGGTGCAAGGTGGGAGGCGGCAATCTTGTCGAGGTTAGGGATAAGGTCAGTTGGTGGTCGGAACCGCAATTTTCCTCCGATCGGTGTACCAAGGTATGTTTCTTGGTCGTCTGGACCCAAGCACCGAATTAATTGATCACCAATTCGGCACTGGGCGTCAGACGGCTTGCCTTTGTCGAAGACCAGGCAAGCACACTTCCCGGCATTAAATTGCAGCCCCAAGGTGTTTGCGGTGAGGGTAAAAACGTTTAAAATGTTTTGGAGCTCGGAGGGAGAATTTGTAACCACGGCAATGTCGTCAGCATATGCCGTGGTTTTCACGAGCGAGCCAAATAATAAAAATCCGGGGTTAATATTGGACTTTCCGGCCCTGACGAGGGGCCCGGAAGCCAGGTTAAAAATAGGGGAACTAAGAGCGTCACCCTGGCGAACACCTGCTGTCGGGAAAATGCGGATGGATTCTTTTCCAACGGCAAAATCCATCCGATTTTCCGAATATATGTCCACCAGGATGCGCCGGAGGTCCTCTGGTATTGGAAGTGATGTGAACAGCTCATTCAGAACGGCGTGAGGCACAGATCCAAACGCATTGCACATGTCCAGCCATGCTATAGACATGTGCTTTCGTTTGGTCTTTGTCTCCTCGACAACCGTCTGTAAGAGCTGTGTATGTTCCTGAATACCATGGACCCCCGGGAGGAAACCCTTTTGCTCGGGAGATAACCAGCCAAGGTCTGAAGCGACTAGCGTTATTCTCTGGCTGATCACTCCCGAGAACAGTTTGTAAATGGTAGGAAGAAGGGATATTGGTCTAAAGTTGGAATAGTCGCTAGTGTCCCCTTTCTTGAAAATGGGGACAGTTCGCGATGTCTTCCAACAATTAGGAACCCCTAGCTTCCAAACCATTTTACAAACTGTTTCCAGCAGAATGCAGTTGGGGTCGATGGCTCTAAGATCCCCGCCTGTCACGCGGGAGACCGGGGTTCAATTCCCCGCCGGGGAGGGGGTCAGCTTTGCTGTTTCAAGTACATGCTTCTTTTTAAACAGCCACCTGTAAACAACAACAGCAACCTTAAAACAAACTGAATCTTGCTCTGGTTACTATTCCCTTCGCTCTCCTTCGTGTAGAACAAGTCTACAACATTGAGCACTGGTTTCTTAAACGTTGACACTTGAACCACGTTCTTCTCGACCACGAGAATACACATTCGATTTTGACTCATGGAATCCGACATCACACGCCATCTCATGTTTATCTCTTGAACTACATAGCCAAATTGAGTTCAAGTTGTGTCTTTTGTCGAACTAGGAACCTGCTAATGGGGACATCACTTTCAACCCGGATGTATAGCTTTTGATCTCTAAAAGCTTCCTCGGTAGTATATTGGGTTGACATCATTATACTTACATTCCGTGAGAACGCGGAATGACCACACATGAAAAAAATGCAATCAAAGTACATAAGCAACATGAAAATTAATACTTGAAGAATTTACAGAGATAGGGGAAAAGCACGGAAAATATGCGGAAAGAAATTACATGTAAGTAATAAAATACATAAAACGTCAGAAAATTCCATAACAAGAATACAGTTAGAAGAATGCTGTGAACAATTTGTGCATCGTGTTGACCTGAAGTACCAACCAAGTGTTTCCTAACCACCTCCATCTATTCGTGGATCGCTGCCAATCGGTTCCCTCCTGAATGTAGACCAGCTAGGGTGGTCTATTCCTAAAATAGACCGGATGTAGTCATTTAGAGGGTACGAAGAATCTAGGGATCCAAGCACCAGTGGCAGCCCTCGCCCTAGGTGTTGGTACTTGAGGACTTTCCGTCTGTATGCTACTTCGAGCATGTCGCAGAGATCGTCGAGAAGCACACGTGTCCTCGGTAGTATAGTGGTCAGTATCCCCGCCAGTCACGCGGGAGACCGGGGGGTTCAATTCCCCGCCGGGGAGGGGGTCAGCTTTGCTGTTTCAAGTACATGCTTCTTTTTAAACAGCCACCTGTCAACAACAACAGCAACCTTAAAACAAACTGAATCTTGCTCTGGTTACTATTCCCTTCGCTCTCCTTCGTGTAGAACAAGTCTACAACATTGAGCACTGGTTTCTTAAACGTTGACACTTGAACCACGTTCTTCTCGACCACGAGAATACACATTCGATTTTGACTCATGGAATCCGACATCACACGCCATCTCATGTTTATCTCTTGAACTACATAACCAAATTGAGTTCAAGTTGTGTCTTTTGTCGAACTAGGAACCTGCTAATGGGGACATCACTTTCAACGCGGATGTATAGCTTTTGATCTCTAAAAGCTTCCTCGGTAGTATATTGGGTTGACATCATTATACTTACATTCCGTGAGAACGCGGAATGACCACACATGAAAAAAATGCAATCAAAGTACATAAGCAACATGAAAATTAATACTTGAAGAATTTACAGAGATAGGGGAAAAGCACGGAAAATATGCGGAAAGAAATTACATGTAAGTAATAAAATACATAAAACGTCAGAAAATTCCATAACAAGAATACAGTTAGAAGAATGCTGTGAACAATTTGTGCATCGTGTTGACCTGAAGTACCAACCAAGTGTTTCCTAACCACCTCCATCTATTCGTGGATCGCTGCCAATCGGTTCCCTCCTGAATGTAGACCAGCTAGGGTGGTCTATTCCTAAAATAGACCGGATGTAGTCATTTAGAGGGTACGAAGAATCTAGGGATCCAAGCACCAGTGGCAGCCCTCGCCCTAGGTGTTGGTACTTGAGGACTTTCCGTCTGTATGCTACTTCGAGCATGTCGCAGAGATCGTCGAGAAGCACACGTGTCCTCGGTAGTATAGTGGTTAGTTTATGGAGGGGTTTCCGGAAGGGGAATAAACATGTATGGGGTGGGTGCATTTAAAAATATTACTAAAATTACCTAAATAAAATAAATGGGGAAGAGTCTACTAGTATACTGGGTGTGGAGTTACTACGGGAAGAGGGGGGTTATCCTCAGCTTCGGGGTTTGGTGCACCATGATGGAAATGGGCACACACCATATCCATTGATCCCTGGATCGCTGCCAATCGGGCCTTGAATCGGAAGGCACCCCAGGATCTTCCGTTGATTCCAAGAATCGAACGGATTTCGTCGTTCCTGGGGTACCATGATCCAAGAGACCCGACAACCAGGGGGAGAATCCTCCCATGCGAAGAATATTTATCATATTTCCGCTGGTAGGCATTCTCCATACTCCCTGGTTGGTCATAGCAGACCACGACGTCGACCATCACCCGGGAACCGGATAGTTGAAATTCAACATCCGGTCTTAACCTTTGCCCGGGGATGGCATTGTTGATCGTGACGTCGTGTCCCTGCTTGACTAGCAGCGACTCCAAGAGATCTTGGATGGTGTTGTGCCTCTTGGTGGCGAGCTGGAGACCTTCTTCACAGTGGTTAAGCACATGAAACCCGGTCTCGTTTTCCTTTCCGCATCGGCGGCAACTCGTATCTTGCTCCTGTGAGCAAAACCACGAGTGCCCCCGAAGAGGAAGGATGTCGAGCCGGGCTCTGTGAAGATATCTCCAGTCTCGGAAGGAGAGGGGCGTACGGCAGGATACCAGGCGAGCCATGTCTTTCGACTTGTCTTCCAGGGAGAGGCCAGTGGCAACTACTCCCTGGTGGCTCTTGTCGGAAATTAGGTCCCTGGTATAGCGCTGCCGAGCTACTTTCCGAAGTCCGCGGACTGCCTTGACTGGGCTTACGGAGACGTCATCGGCGACAATTCTTAGATTTTCGTCGCCGGATACATCAATCCGCACTCCCAGTCGTTTGGCAGCTTGGCGGGCAAGAGTCCAAAGATTGGACCCTGCCTCCGCGTACCTCAGTCTGTAGAGCCCCCCATCCACGGATCCCGAAAGATATTCCCCAACTGGCAACACTCCTGGATGCTCGTTTCTGAACCCTCGCCGGATGGTGTCATGGAGCTACTCTCGGCATATGTTCCTCACTGCAGGGTCTCTACAAGTGAGGAGCTGAGCAGCCCTGGCGATGGTCCAGATATCGGCATCATCAGTGAGGCGGCATGTTCCTAGGCCCCCAACCCGCCGGTCCGCGTAGAAAAACGGGACCGTTGCGTGATTGGGAAGGTTGCAAATAAGGCCTAGAAACTTCCTGCACTCAGTGTCCAGTTGGGTAAGACAGTCTTTCAGGACCCGACCCGAAGCGAGGTGATGGGAAAGGGAGGGAAGAAGGTGGCTACGGAAGATTTCAAGTTTTTGCCATGGTGCAAGGTGGGAGGCGGCAATCTTGTCGAGGTTAGGGATAAGGTCAGTTGGTGGTCGGAACCGCAATTTTCCTCCGATCGGTGTACCAAGGTATGTTTCTTGGTCGTCTGGACCCAAGCACCGAATTAATTGATCACCAATTCGGCACTGGGCGTCAGACGGCTTGCCTTTGTCGAAGACCAGGCAAGCACACTTCCCGGCATTAAATTGCAGCCCCAAGGTGTTTGCGGTGAGGGTAAAAACGTTTAAAATGTTTTGGAGCTCGGAGGGAGGAATTTGTAACCACGGCAATGTCGTCAGCATATGCCGTGGTTTTCACGAGCGAGCCAAATAATAAAAATCCGGGGTTAATATTGGACTTTCCGGCCCTGACGAGGGGCTCGGAAGCCAGGTTAAAAATAGGGGAACTAAGAGCGTCACCCTGGCGAACACCTGCTGTCGGGAAAATGCGGATGGATTCTTTTCCAACGGCAAAATCCATCCGATTTCCCGAATATATGTCCACCAGGATGCGCCGGAGGTCCTCTGGTATTGGAAGTGATGTGAACAGCTCATTCAGAACGGCGTGAGGCACAGATCCAAACGCATTGCACATGTCCAGCCATGCTATAGACATGTGCTTTCGTTTGGTCTTTGTCTCCTCGACAACCGTCTGTAAGAGCTGTGTATGTTCCTGAATACCATCCCCCCGGGGGAAGGCCGGAACCTTTTGCTCGGGAGATAACCAGCCAAGGTCTGAAGCGACTAGCGTTATTCTCTGGCTGATCACTCCCGAGAACAGTTTGTAAATGGTAGGAAGAAGGGATATTGGTCTAAAGTTGGAATAGTCGCTAGTGTCCCCTTTCTTGAAAATGGGGACAGTTCGCGATGTCTTCCAACAATTAGGAAACCCTAGCTTCCAAACCATTTTACAAACTGTTTCCAGCAGAATGCAGTTGGGGTCGATGGCTCAAGTATCCCCGCCTGTCACGCGGGAGACCGGGGTTCAATTCCCCGCCGGGGAGGGGGTCAGCTTTGCTGTTTCAAGTACATGCTTCTTTTTAAACAGACACCTGTAAACAACAACAGCAACCTTAAAACAAACTGAATCTTGCTCTGGTTACTATTCCCTTCGCTCTCCTTCGTGTAGAACAAGTCTACAACATTGAGCACTGGTTTCTTAAACGTTGACACTTGAACCACGTTCTTCTCGACCACGAGAATACACATTCGATTTGGACTCATGGAATCCGACATCACACGCCATCTCATGTTTATCTCTTGAACTACATAGCCAAATTGAGTTCAAGTTGTGTCTTTTGTCGAACTAGGAACCTGCTAATGGGGACATCACTTTCAACCCGGATGTATAGCTTTTGATCTCTAAAAGCTTCCTCGGTAGTATATTGGGTTGACATCATTATACTTACATTCCGTGAGAACGCGGAATGACCACACATGAAAAAAATGCAATCAAAGTACATAAGCAACATGAAAATTAATACTTGAAGAATTTACAGAGATAGGGGAAAAGCACGGAAAATATGCGGAAAGAAATTACATGTAAGTAATAAAATACATAAAACGTCAGAAAATTCCATAACAAGAATACAGTTAGAAGAATGCTGTGAACAATTTGTGCATCGTGTTGACCTGAAGTACCAACCAAGTGTTTCCTAACCACCTCCATCTATTCGTGGATCGCTGCCAATAGGTTCCCTCCTGAATGTAGACCAGCTAGGGTGGTCTATTCCTAAAATAGACCGGATGTAGTCATTTAGAGGGTACGAAGAATCTAGGGATCCAAGCACCAGTGGCAGCCCTCGCCCTAGGTGTTGGTACTTGAGGACTTTCCGTCTGTATGCTACTTCGAGCATGTCGCAGAGATCGTCGAGAAGCACACGTGTCCTCGGTAGTATAGTGGTCAGTATCCCCGCCTGTCACGCGGGAGACCGGGGGTTCAATTCCCCCGCCGGGGAGGGGGTCAGCTTTGCTGTTTCAAGTACATGCTTCTTTTTAAACAGACACCTGTAAACAACAACAGCAACCTTAAAACAAACTGAATCTTGCTCTGGTTACTATTCCCTTCGCTCTCCTTCGTGTAGAACAAGTCTACAACATTGAGCACTGGTTTCTTAAACGTTGACACTTGAACCACGTTCTTCTCGACCACGAGAATACACATTCGATTTGGACTCATGGAATCCGACATCACACGCCATCTCATGTTTATCTCTTGAACTACATAGCCAAATTGAGTTCAAGTTGTGTCTTTTGTCGAACTAGGAACCTGCTAATGGGGACATCACTTTCAACCCGGATGTATAGCTTTTGATCTCTAAAAGCTTCCTCGGTAGTATATTGGGTTGACATCATTATACTTACATTCCGTGAGAACGCGGAATGACCACACATGAAAAAAATGCAATCAAAGTACATAAGCAACATGAAAATTAATACTTGAAGAATTTACAGAGATAGGGGAAAAGCACGGAAAATATGCGGAAAGAAATTACATGTAAGTAATAAAATACATAAAACGTCAGAAAATTCCATAACAAGAATACAGTTAGAAGAATGCTGTGAACAATTTGTGCATCGTGTTGACCTGAAGTACCAACCAAGTGTTTCCTAACCACCTCCATCTATTCGTGGATCGCTGCCAATAGGTTCCCTCCTGAATGTAGACCAGCTAGGGTGGTCTATTCCTAAAATAGACCGGATGTAGTCATTTAGAGGGTACGAAGAATCTAGGGATCCAAGCACCAGTGGCAGCCCTCGCCCTAGGTGTTGGTACTTGAGGACTTTCCGTCTGTATGCTACTTCGAGCATGTCGCAGAGATCGTCGAGAAGCACACGTGTCCTCGGTAGTATAGTGGTCAGTATCCCCGCCTGTCACGCGGGAGACCGGGGGTTCAATTCCCCGCCGGGGAGGGGGTCAGCTTTGCTGTTTCAAGTACATGCTTCTTTTTAAACAGACACCTGTAAACAACAACAGCAACCTTAAAACAAACTGAATCTTGCTCTGGTTACTATTCCCTTCGCTCTCCTTCGTGTAGAACAAGTCTACAACATTGAGCACTGGTTTCTTAAACGTTGACACTTGAACCACGTTCTTCTCGACCACGAGAATACACATTCGATTTGGACTCATGGAATCCGACATCACACGCCATCTCATGTTTATCTCTTGAACTACATAGCCAAATTGAGTTCAAGTTGTGTCTTTTGTCGAACTAGGAACCTGCTAATGGGGACATCACTTTCAACCCGGATGTATAGCTTTTGATCTCTAAAAGCTTCCTCGGTAGTATATTGGGTTGACATCATTATACTTACATTCCGTGAGAACGCGGAATGACCACACATGAAAAAAATGCAATCAAAGTACATAAGCAACATGAAAATTAATACTTGAAGAATTTACAGAGATAGGGGAAAAGCACGGAAAATATGCGGAAAGAAATTACATGTAAGTAATAAAATACATAAAACGTCAGAAAATTCCATAACAAGAATACAGTTAGAAGAATGCTGTGAACAATTTGTGCATCGTGTTGACCTGAAGTACCAACCAAGTGTTTCCTAACCACCTCCATCTATTCGTGGATCGCTGCCAATCGGTTCCCTCCTGAATGTAGACCAGCTAGGGTGGTCTATTCCTAAAATAGACCGGATGTAGTCATTTAGAGGGTACGAAGAATCTAGGGATCCAAGCACCAGTGGCAGCCCTCGCCCTAGGTGTTGGTACTTGAGGACTTTCCGTCTGTATGCTACTTCGAGCATGTCGCAGAGATCGTCGAGAAGCACACGTGTCCTCGGTAGTATAGTGGTCAGTATCCCCGCCTGTCACGCGGGAGACCGGGGGTTCAATTCCCCCGCCGGGGGAGGGGGTCAGCTTTGCTGTTTCAAGTACATGCTTCTTTTTAAACAGACACCTGTAAACAACAACAGCAACCTTAAAACAAACTGAATCTTGCTCTGGTTACTATTCCCTTCGCTCTCCTTCGTGTAGAACAAGTCTACAACATTGAGCACTGGTTTCTTAAACGTTGACACTTGAACCACGTTCTTCTCGACCACGAGAATACACATTCGATTTGGACTCATGGAATCCGACATCACACGCCATCTCATGTTTATCTCTTGAACTACATAGCCAAATTGAGTTCAAGTTGTGTCTTTTGTCGAACTAGGAACCTGCTAATGGGGACATCACTTTCAACCCGGATGTATAGCTTTTGATCTCTAAAAGCTTCCTCGGTAGTATATTGGGTTGACATCATTATACTTACATTCCGTGAGAACGCGGAATGACCACACATGAAAAAAATGCAATCAAAGTACATAAGCAACATGAAAATTAATACTTGAAGAATTTACAGAGATAGGGGAAAAGCACGGAAAATATGCGGAAAGAAATTACATGTAAGTAATAAAATACATAAAACGTCAGAAAATTCCATAACAAGAATACAGTTAGAAGAATGCTGTGAACAATTTGTGCATCGTGTTGACCTGAAGTACCAACCAAGTGTTTCCTAACCACCTCCATCTATTCGTGGATCGCTGCCAATCGGTTCCCTCCTGAATGTAGACCAGCTAGGGTGGTCTATTCCTAAAATAGACCGGATGTAGTCATTTAGAGGGTACGAAGAATCTAGGGATCCAAGCACCAGTGGCAGCCCTCGCCCTAGGTGTTGGTACTTGAGGACTTTCCGTCTGTATGCTACTTCGAGCATGTCGCAGAGATCGTCGAGAAGCACACGTGTCCTCGGTAGTATAGTGGTCAGTATCCCCGCCTGTCACGCGGGAGACCGGGGGTTCAATTCCCCGCCGGGGAGGGGGTCAGCTTTGCTGTTTCAAGTACATGCTTCTTTTTAAACAGACACCTGTAAACAACAACAGCAACCTTAAAACAAACTGAATCTTGCTCTGGTTACTATTCCCTTCGCTCTCCTTCGTGTAGAACAAGTCTACAACATTGAGCACTGGTTTCTTAAACGTTGACACTTGAACCACGTTCTTCTCGACCACGAGAATACACATTCGATTTGGACTCATGGAATCCGACATCACACGCCATCTCATGTTTATCTCTTGAACTACATAGCCAAATTGAGTTCAAGTTGTGTCTTTTGTCGAACTAGGAACCTGCTAATGGGGACATCACTTTCAACCCGGATGTATAGCTTTTGATCTCTAAAAGCTTCCTCGGTAGTATATTGGGTTGACATCATTATACTTACATTCCGTGAGAACGCGGAATGACCACACATGAAAAAAATGCAATCAAAGTACATAAGCAACATGAAAATTAATACTTGAAGAATTTACAGAGATAGGGGAAAAGCACGGAAAATATGCGGAAAGAAATTACATGTAAGTAATAAAATACATAAAACGTCAGAAAATTCCATAACAAGAATACAGTTAGAAGAATGCTGTGAACAATTTGTGCATCGTGTTGACCTGAAGTACCAACCAAGTGTTTCCTAACCACCTCCATCTATTCGTGGATCGCTGCCAATAGGTTCCCTCCTGAATGTAGACCAGCTAGGGTGGTCTATTCCTAAAATAGACCGGATGTAGTCATTTAGAGGGTACGAAGAATCTAGGGATCCAAGCACCAGTGGCAGCCCTCGCCCTAGGTGTTGGTACTTGAGGACTTTCCGTCTGTATGCTACTTCGAGCATGTCGCAGAGATCGTCGAGAAGCACACGTGTCCTCGGTAGTATAGTGGTCAGTATCCCCGCCTGTCACGCGGGAGACCGGGGTTCAATTCCCCCGCCGGGGAGGGGGTCAGCTTTGCTGTTTCAAGTACATGCTTCTTTTTAAACAGACACCTGTAAACAACAACAGCAACCTTAAAACAAACTGAATCTTGCTCTGGTTACTATTCCCTTCGCTCTCCTTCGTGTAGAACAAGTCTACAACATTGAGCACTGGTTTCTTAAACGTTGACACTTGAACCACGTTCTTCTCGACCACGAGAATACACATTCGATTTGGACTCATGGAATCCGACATCACACGCCATCTCATGTTTATCTCTTGAACTACATAGCCAAATTGAGTTCAAGTTGTGTCTTTTGTCGAACTAGGAACCTGCTAATGGGGACATCACTTTCAACCCGGATGTATAGCTTTTGATCTCTAAAAGCTTCCTCGGTAGTATATTGGGTTGACATCATTATACTTACATTCCGTGAGAACGCGGAATGACCACACATGAAAAAAATGCAATCAAAGTACATAAGCAACATGAAAATTAATACTTGAAGAATTTACAGAGATAGGGGAAAAGCACGGAAAATATGCGGAAAGAAATTACATGTAAGTAATAAAATACATAAAACGTCAGAAAATTCCATAACAAGAATACAGTTAGAAGAATGCTGTGAACAATTTGTGCATCGTGTTGACCTGAAGTACCAACCAAGTGTTTCCTAACCACCTCCATCTATTCGTGGATCGCTGCCAATAGGTTCCCTCCTGAATGTAGACCAGCTAGGGTGGTCTATTCCTAAAATAGACCGGATGTAGTCATTTAGAGGGTACGAAGAATCTAGGGATCCAAGCACCAGTGGCAGCCCTCGCCCTAGGTGTTGGTACTTGAGGACTTTCCGTCTGTATGCTACTTCGAGCATGTCGCAGAGATCGTCGAGAAGCACACGTGTCCTCGGTAGTATAGTGGTCAGTATCCCCGCCTGTCACGCGGGAGACCGGGGTTCAATTCCCCGCCGGGGAGGGGGTCAGCTTTGCTGTTTCAAGTACATGCTTCTTTTTAAACAGACACCTGTAAACAACAACAGCAACCTTAAAACAAACTGAATCTTGCTCTGGTTACTATTCCCTTCGCTCTCCTTCGTGTAGAACAAGTCTACAACATTGAGCACTGGTTTCTTAAACGTTGACACTTGAACCACGTTCTTCTCGACCACGAGAATACACATTCGATTTGGACTCATGGAATCCGACATCACACGCCATCTCATGTTTATCTCTTGAACTACATAGCCAAATTGAGTTCAAGTTGTGTCTTTTGTCGAACTAGGAACCTGCTAATGGGGACATCACTTTCAACCCGGATGTATAGCTTTTGATCTCTAAAAGCTTCCTCGGTAGTATATTGGGTTGACATCATTATACTTACATTCCGTGAGAACGCGGAATGACCACACATGAAAAAAATGCAATCAAAGTACATAAGCAACATGAAAATTAATACTTGAAGAATTTACAGAGATAGGGGAAAAGCACGGAAAATATGCGGAAAGAAATTACATGTAAGTAATAAAATACATAAAACGTCAGAAAATTCCATAACAAGAATACAGTTAGAAGAATGCTGTGAACAATTTGTGCATCGTGTTGACCTGAAGTACCAACCAAGTGTTTCCTAACCACCTCCATCTATTCGTGGATCGCTGCCAATCGGTTCCCTCCTGAATGTAGACCAGCTAGGGTGGTCTATTCCTAAAATAGACCGGATGTAGTCATTTAGAGGGTACGAAGAATCTAGGGATCCAAGCACCAGTGGCAGCCCTCGCCCTAGGTGTTGGTACTTGAGGACTTTCCGTCTGTATGCTACTTCGAGCATGTCGCAGAGATCGTCGAGAAGCACACGTGTCCTCGGTAGTATAGTGGTTAGTTTATGGAGGGGTTTCCGGAAGGGGAATAAACATGTATGGGGTAGGTGCATTTTAAAATATTGCTAAAATTACATAAATAAAATAGATGGGAAAGAGTCTACTAATCTACTGGGTAGGGAATTTCTACGGGAAGAGGGGGGATATCCTCAGCTTCGGGGTTTGGTGCACCATGATGGAAATGGGCACACACCATATCCATTGATCCCTGGATCGCTGCCAATCGGGCCCTGAATCGGAAGGCACCCCAGGATCTTCCGTTGATTCCAAGAATCGAACGGATTTCGTCGTTCCTGGGGTACCATGATCCAAGAGACCCGACAACCAGGGGGAGAATCCTCCCATGCGAAGAATATTTATCATATTTCCGCTGGTAGGCATTCTCCATACTCCCTGGTTGGTCAAAGCAGACCACGACGTCGACCATCACCCGGGAACCGGATAGTTGAAATTCAACATCCGGTCTTAACCTCTGCCCGGGGATGGCATTGTTGATCGTGACGTCGTGTCCTTGCTTGACTAGCAGCGACTCCAAGAGATCCTGGATGGTGTTGTGCCTCTTGGTGGCGAGCTGGAGACCTTCTTCACAGTGGTTAAGCACATGAAACCCGGTCTCGTTTTCCTTTCCGCATCGGCGGCAACTCGTATCTTGCTCCTGTGAGCAAAACCACGAGTGCCCCCGAAGAGGAAGGATGTCGAGCCGGGCCCTGTGAAGATATCTCCAGTCTCGGAAGGAGAGGGGCGTACGGCAGGATACCAGGCGAGCCATGTCTTTCGACTTGTCTTCCAGGGAGAGGCCAGTGGCAACTACTCCCTGGTGGCTCTTGTCAGAAATTAGGTCCCTGGTATAGCGCTGCCGAGCTACTTTCCGAAGTCCGCGGACTGCCTTGACTGGGCTTACGGAGACGTCATCGGCGACAATTCTTATATTTTCGTCGCCGGATACATCAATCCGCACTCCCAGTCGTTTTGCAGCTTGGCGGGCAAGAGTCCAAAGATTGGACCCTGCCTCCGCGTACCTCAGTCTGTAGAGCCCCCATCCACGGATCCCGAAAGATATTCCCCAACTGGCAACACTCCTGGATGCTCGTTTCTGAACCCTCGCCGGATGGTGTCATGGAGCTGCTCTCGGCATATGTTCCTCACTGTAGGGTCTCTACAAGTGAGGAGCTGAGCAGCCCTGGCGATGGTCCAGATATCGGCATCATCAGTGAGGCGGCATGTTCCTAGGCCCCCAACCCGCCGGTCCGCGTAGAAAAACGGGACCGTTGCGTGATTGGGAAGGTTGCAAATAAGGCCTAGAAACTTCCTGCACTCAGTGTCCAGTTGGGTAAGACAGTCTTTCAGGACCCGACCCGAAGCGAGGTGATGGGAAAGGGAGGGAAGAAGGTGGCTACGGAAGATTTCAAGTTTTTGCCATGGTGCGAGGTGGGAGGCGGCAATCTTGTCGAGGTTAGGGATAAGGTCAGTTGGTGGTCGGAACCGCAATTTTCCTCCGATCGGTGTACCAAGATATGTTTCTTGGTCGTCTGGACCCAAGCACCGAATTAATTGATCACCAATTCGGCACTGGGCGGCCTCAGACGGCTTGCCTTTGTCGAAGACCAGGCAAGCACACTTCCCGGCATTAAATTGCAGCCCCAAGGTGTTTGCGGTGAGGGTAAAAACGTTTAAAATATTTTGGAGCTCGTCAGGGAGAATTTGTAACCACGGCAATGTCGTCAGCATATGCCGTGGTTTTCACGAGCGAACAGCCAAATAATAAAAATCCGGGGTTAATATTGGACTTTCCGGCCCTGACGAGGGGCTCGGAAGCCAGGTTAAAAATAGGGGAGCTAAGAGCGTCACCCTGGCGAACACCTGCTGTCGGGAAAATGCGGATGGATTCTTTCCCAACGGCAAAATCCATCCGATTTCCCGAATATATGTCCACCAGGATGCGCCGGAGGTCCTCTGGTATTGGAAGTGATGTGAACAGCTCATTCAGAACGGCGTGAGGCACAGATCCAAACGCATTGCACATGTCCAGCCATGCAATAGACATGTGCTTTCGTTTGGTCTTTGTCTCCTCGACAACCGTCTGTAAGAGCTGTGTATGTTCCTGAATACCATGGACCCCCGGGAGGAAACCCTTTTGCTCGGGAGATAACCAGCCAAGGTCTGAAGCGACTTGCGTTATTCTCTGGCTGATCACTCCCGAGAACAGTTTGTAAATGGTAGGAAGAAGGGATATTGGTCTAAAGTTGGAATAGTCGCTAGTGTCCCCTTTCTTGAAAATGGGGACAGTTCGCGATGTCTTCCAACAATTAGGAACCCCTAGCTTCCAAACCATTTTACAAACTGTTTCCAGCAGAATGCAGTTGGGGTCGATGGCCCTAAGATGACGGTATTCTAGGCCATCAACCCCTGGTGATGTGTTGGTAGCCCGGCGAAGCTTAGCTTCAAGCTCTTGTTGGGTTGGCGCACGATTAAGGAAGTTCATCTGGTCCTCTGATGGTTGGGACCAGTCGCAGGTGTCGTAGAGTTCCCTCGCACTTTGGCACTGCTGCGGAGATGGTCTCAATCGGTTGTAAGTCCTCTTGAGATATTCCTCCGCAGCTTGTACAGTACCATCGTAGGAGGGTGAACGGTCTTCGAGCACCTCTCGAACGGCTCTTCTTGGGTAAATGTTGAAGAGCCGCTGAATCTTCCTCGCCTCGTACGCCTTTTGCTTGATATGTCGCCGGGCCTTCTGCATCTGCCGGTTTTGGTTTCTCTTTCTTTTTTCAGGGTTTCCTCGGGGTTGTTCAGGGCTAGGGTCTTGTAAAATTTGTGCTTTAGGGAGCCAGTCAGCTGTGCAACGTTCGAGGACGTCGTCTAGGTCATGTAGAGTCTCACACGCTCAAGAAGGCAGGAACCCAGAGACTGACAAAATCGTCGTCTCTTTGGCTCTGCTCTTCTGAGCTGTTTTGACTACGTCCTCGATTGCTTTGCTGACTGGGGACAAAGGTTAAGGTCTCAGGGTTAGGTGAAGGGTCTAAAATCTCTTGTGATAAAATTGTGGGGCTGGTATTTTCTTGTGGGGGAGTTCATAAAGCCAACTAAAATTTTGTGTATTAAAAGAGGAGGCGAACTCCCTCCCAAGATCTAAAATAGGGCTTGCGGTAAAATTTGCTGGAGATAGGACATTACCAAGGGATTCCTCGATCGCTGGGATTTCCACCACGGATAGCTCATCACGCTCGTCTTCTGTTGCAGTAACACCCTCTAGAGAGTCACTGCAGCAGAAGAGTCACGGTTGGAGCCATCCATACTGGATATCCCAGCAAATCGGATGGAGGGTGACCGATTGTTATTAGAATGTAACCTTTGGTAATGTCCTTTTAGTGTAGGGCCATCTCCAGAAAACCCCACACTCCGCATTCCCAATATTTAACTAGTCGGAGTGTGTGGGCTGTCTCTAGGTGTCTGTGGATACTACCCATGGCTCTGGTGTTAGTTGCCAAGGTAGTCCACTCACACCTAGGACATTTTGTGGGTTTCCCAGGGTATTTTAAAATGATTTTGTCCCCTTAAATTCTGGAAGGGGAAAACGTGGGGAGAGAAGAGTGAGCGGGATTAGGAGACCCCTGCGAACCATCCATTGCAGATGCAATGGTTAGTTCGAGGGATTGGCGGAGAATACTGGAGGAAAGGGACTCAGTACAAGGTCTTGCATGTCTGCCGGCTGAAATAAACGAATTAAATTCCTTTTTACAGCCAAGGCAGACATACTGGGTGGTGTACTGAACCCCTCTCCTAGAATGTCTTTCTTTTATGTGTGTCTCCGCCAATTGTCTCTTGCGATCCCCAGACCAGGGACCGCTACCTCGCTCACCTTGACAGGATTTCTCCCCACATTTTAAAATGTTTGGCAGAGGAACTGGGATTTTAATGATTGTCCCATGGAGTCTTACTCTAGTAGAATTTCTACTAGATGCTCCTTCCTCTGCCATTGCTACCCTGGGCCCACTTACATGTAAAGAGTGCAAAACAGAAATTCTTATGAAGTAAAAATCAAAAATGAAATAAAATTCGGAAAAATAAGGGGGAAAAATTTAAAGACCAATTAAAAATATGAAGAAAAATATTTTTTTTAAAGGATTTGATAGGATTAAAAAAAATAATAATAATAAGGGAAATGGAAAAAAAAATTCAAAGAACGGAAAATGAGATGGTTGACTATATGGTTTTGATGTAAAATGAGATTTAAAAGTAGTGAATATTTAAAAAATTTTAAAAATTTAAAAAATTTTCTGGGAACTTAGATTAAGATAAATAAAGATACCAAAATAAAAGTGCAAATTAGAAAATCTGAAAATAAAATAATTTTTTTTTTTTTTTAATAATAAAATTTTAATCCGAAGAAAAGAAAATTAGCGATCAATAAAGTGATTTGAATTTTTTTAAAAAAAAAAGATAAATCAATTAAAAATTAAAATAAATAAACAATTAGAATGGAATATTAAGATTAAAGAAAAAATAGTATTGAATAAAAGCAAAATATTTGTTTTTGTAAAAACAGAAGAGTTTCTCGGATGAAGTTAGATAAAAAAGAAGAACGATATAACGAGCTAAAACATAACATCCATAAAAACCCAGAGCTCTTTAAAAACACGTCTGCTCTCGACAAAGTCTAGCAGACGGATAGCAGACGGACGGTCGAGAAGCACACGTGTCCTCGGTAGTATAGTGGTTAGTTTATGGAGGGGTTTCCGGAAGGGGAATAAACATGTATGGGGTAGGTGCATTTTAAAATATTGCTAAAATTACATAAATAAAATAGATGGGAAAGAGTCTACTAATCTACTGGGTAGGGAATTTCTACGGGAAGAGGGGGGATATCCTCAGGTTCTGGGTTTGGTGCACCATGATGGAAATGGGCACACACCATATCCATTGATCCCTGGATCGCTGCCAATCGGGCCCTGAATCGGAAGGCACCCCAGGATCTTCCGTTGATTCCAAGAATCGAACGGATTTCGTCATTCCTGGGGTACCATGATCCAAGAGACCCGACAACCAGGGGGAGAATCCTCCCATGCGAAGAATATTTATCATATTTCCGCTGGTAGGCATTCTCCATACTCCCTGGTTGGTCAAAGCAGACCACGACGTCGACCATCACCCGGGAACCGGATAGTTGAAATTCAACATCCGGTCTTAACCTCTGCCCGGGGATGGCATTGTTGATCGTGACGTCGTGTCCTTGCTTGACTAGCAGCGACTCCAAGAGATCCTGGATGGTGTTGTGCCTCTTGGTGGCGAGCTGGAGACCTTCTTCACAGTGGTTAAGCACATGAAACCCGGTCTCGTTTTCCTTTCCGCATCGGCGGCAACTCGTATCTTGCTCCTGTGAGCAAAACCACGAGTGCCCCCGAAGAGGAAGGATGTCGAGCCGGGCCCTGTGAAGATATCTCCAGTCTCGGAAGGAGAGGGGCGTACGGCAGGATACCAGGCGAGCCATGTCTTTCGACTTGTCTTCCAGGGAGAGGCCAGTGGCAACTACTCCCTGGTGGCTCTTGTCAGAAATTAGGTCCCTGGTATAGCGCTGCCGAGCTACTTTCCGAAGTCCGCGGACTGCCTTGACTGGGCTTACGGAGACGTCATCGGCGACAATTCTTAGATTTTCGTCGCCGGATACATCAATCCGCACTCCCAGTCGTTTTGCAGCTTGGCGGGCAAGAGTCCAAAGATTGGACCCTGCCTCCGCGTACCTCAGTCTGTAGAGCCCCCATCCACGGATCCCGAAAGATATTCCCCAACTGGCAACACTCCTGGATGCTCGTTTCTGAACCCTCGCCGGATGGTGTCATGGAGCTGCTCTCGGCATATGTTCCTCACTGTAGGGTCTCTACAAGTGAGGAGCTGAGCAGCCCTGGCGATGGTCCAGATATCGGCATCATCAGTGAGGCGGCATGTTCCTAGGCCCCCAACCCGCCGGTCCGCGTAGAAAAACGGGACCGTTGCGTGATTGGGAAGGTTGCAAATAAGGCCTAGAAACTTCCTGCACTCAGTGTCCAGTTGGGTAAGACAGTCTTTCAGGACCCGACCCGAAGCGAGGTGATGGGAAAGGGAGGGAAGAAGGTGGCTACGGAAGATTTCAAGTTTTTGCCATGGTGCGAGGTGGGAGGCGGCAATCTTGTCGAGGTTAGGGATAAGGTCAGTTGGTGGTCGGAACCGCAATTTTCCTCCGATTGGTGTACCAAGATATGTTTCTTGGTCGTCTGGACCCAAGCACCGAATTAATTGATCACCAATTCGGCACTGGGCGTCAGACGGCTTGCCTTTGTCGAAGACCAGGCAAGCACACTTCCCGGCATTAAATTGCAGCCCCAAGGTGTTTGCGGTGAGGGTAAAAACGTTTAAAATATTTTGGAGCTCGAAAGGAGAATTTGTAACCACGGCAATGTCGTCAGCATATGCCGTGGTTTTCACGAGCGAGCCAAATAATAAAAATCCGGGGTTAATATTGGACTTTCCGGCCCTGACGAGGGGCTCGGAAGCCAGGTTAAAAATAGGGGGCTAAGAGCGTCACCCTGGCGAGCACCTGCTGTCGGTAAAATGCGGATGGATTCTTTCCCAACGGCAAAATCCATCCGATTTCCCGAATATATGTCCACCAGGATGCGCCGGAGGTCCTCTGGTATTGGAAGTGATGTGAACAGCTCATTCAGAACGGCGTGAGGCACAGATCCAAACGCGTTGCACATGTCCAGCCATGCAATAGACATGTGCTTTCGTTTGGTCTTTGTCTCCTCGACAACCGTCTGTAAGAGCTGTGTATGTTCCTGAATACCATGGACCCCCGGGAGGAAACCCTTTTGCTCGGGAGATAACCAGCCAAGGTCTGAAGCGACTTGCGTTATTCTCTGGCTGATCACTCCCGAGAACAGCTTGTAAATGGTAGGAAGAAGGGATGTTGGTCTAAAGTTGGAATAGTCACTAGTGTCCCCTTTCTTGAAAATGGGGACAGTTCGCGATGTCTTCCAACAATTAGGAACCCCTAGCTTCCAAACCATTTTACAAACTGTTTCCAGCAGAATGCAGTTGGGGTCGATGGCTCTAAGATGACGGTATTCTAGGCCATCAACCCCTGGTGATGTGTTGGTAGCCCGGCGAAGCTTAGCTTCAAGCTCTTGTTGGGTTGGCGCACGATTAAGGAAGTTCATCTGGTCCTCTGAAGGTTGGGACCAGTCGCAGGTGTCGTAGAGTTCCCTCGCACTTTGGCACTGCTGCGGAGATGGTCTCAATCGGTTGTAAGTCCTCTTGAGATATTCCTCCGCAGCTTGTACAGTACCATCGTAGGAGGGTGAACGGTCTTCGAGCACCTCTCGAACGGCTCTTCTTGGGTAAATGTTGAAGAGCCGCTGAATCTTCCTCGCCTCATACGCCTTTTGCTTGATATTTCGCCGGGCCTTCTGCATCTGCCGGTTTTGATTTCTTTTTCTTTTGTCAGGGTTTCCTCGGGGTTGTTCAGGGCTAGGGTCTTGTAAAATTTGTGCTTTAGGGAGCCAGTCAGCTGTGCAACGTGCGAGGACGTCGTCTAGGTCATGTAGAGTCCCACAGCTCAAGAAGGCAGGAACCCAGAGACTGACAAAATCGTCGTCTCTTTGGCTCTGCTCTTCTGAGCTGTTTTGACTACGTCCTCGATTGCTTTGCTGACTGGGGACAAAGGTTAAGGTCTCAGGGTTAGGTGAAGGGTCTAAAATCTCTTGTGATAAAATTGTGGGGCTAGTATTTTCTTGTGGGGGAGTTCATAAAGCCAACTAAAATTTTGTGTATTAAAAGAGGAGGCGAACTCCCTCCCAAGATCTAAAATAGGGCTTGCGGTAAAATTTGCTGGAGATAGGACATTACCAGGGGATTCCTCGATCGCTGGGATTTCCACCACGGATAGCTCATCACGCTCGTCTTCTGTTGCAGTAACACCCTCTAGAGAGATCATTGCAGCAGAAGAGTCACGGTTGGAGCCATCCATACTGGATATCCCAGCAAATCGGATGGAGGGTATCCGATTGGAATGTAACCTTTGGTAATGTCCTTTTAGTGTAGGGCCATCTCCAGCAAATCCACACACTCCGCATTCCCAATATTTAACTAGTCGGAGTGTGTGGGCTGTCTCTAGGTGTCTGTGGATACTACCCATGGCTCTGGTGTTAGTTGCCAAGGTAGTCCACTCACACCTAGGACACTTCGTGGGTTTCCCAGGGTATTTTAAAATGATTTTGTCCCCTTCAATTCTGGAAGGGGAAAACGTGGGGAGAGAAGAGTGAGCGAGATAAGAAGACCCCTGCGAACCATCCATTGCAGATGCAATGGTTAGTTCGAGGGAATGGCGGAGAATACTGGAGGAAAGGGA